>NW_028128555.1:0-30694 GCF_965231255.1 Vanellus vanellus | reverse complement strand
ACTATTGGCGCCCTCCGCAGCAAAAAAGACAAACGTCCAGCTTTTGCTGCCACAGCAAAGGGGCCAGCGGGGAAAAGTCATGCTGGTCCTCACTGCCTCCTGGAACACCTTCAAATGCCCCACACAATTTGGCCCTCTCTGCTTTCCTGCCGACTCTATCCTCAAAAGCACCTTTTTTCACTTTTGGCGCCCTCTGCAGCAAAAAAGACAAACGTCCAGCTTTTGCTGCCACAGCAAAGGGGCCAGCGGGGAAAAGTCATGCTGGTCCTCACTGCCTCCTGGAACCCCTTCAAATGCCCCACACAATTTGGCCCTCTCTGCTTTCCTGCCGACTCTATCCTCAAAAGCACCTTTTTTCACTTTTGGCGCCCTCTGCAGCAAAAAAGACAAACGTCCAGCTTTTGCTGCCACAGCAAAGGGGCCAGCGGGGAAAAGTCATGCTGGTCCTCACTGCCTCCTGGAACCCCTTCAAATGCCCCACACAATTTGGCCCTCTCTGCTTTCCTGCCGACTCTAGCCTCAAAAGCACCTTTTTTCACTTTTGGCGCCCTCCGCAGCAAAAAAGACAAACGTCCAGCTTTTGCTGCCACAGCAAAGGGGCCAGCGGAGAAAAGTCATGCTGGTCCTCACTGCCTCCTGGAACCCCTTCAAATGCCCCACACAATTTGGCCCTCTCTGCTTTCCTGCCGACTCTAGCCTCAAAAGCACCTTTTTTCACTTTTGGCACCCTCCGCAGCAAAAAAGACAAACGTCCAGCTTTTGCTGCCACAGCAAAGGGGCCAGCGGGGAAAAGTCATGCTGGTCCTCACTGCCTCCTGGAACCCCTTCAAATGCCCCACACAATTTGGGCCCTCTCTGCTTTCCTGCCGACTCTAGCCTCAAAAGCACCTTTTTTCACTTTTGGCGCCCTCTGCAGCAAAAAAGACAAACGTCCAGCTTTTGCTGCCACAGCAAAGGGGCCAGCGGGGAAAAGTCATGCTGGTCCTCACTGCCTCCTGGAACCCCTTCAAATGCCCCACACAATTTGGCCCTCTCTGCTTTCCTGCCGACTCTATCCTCAAAAGCACCTTTTTTCAATTTTGGCGCCCTCCGCAGCAAAAAAGACAAACGTCCAGCTTTTGCTGCCACAGCAAAGAGGCCAGCGGGGAAAAGTCATGCTGGTCCTCACTGCCTCCTGGAACCCCTTCAAATGCCCCACACAATTTGGCCCTCTCTGCTTTCCTGCCGACTCTAGCCTCAAAAGCACCTTTTTTCACTATTGGCGCCCTCCGCAGCAAAAAAGACAAACGTCCAGCTTTTGCTGCCACAGCAAAGGGGCCAGCGGGGAAAAGTCATGCTGGTCCTCACTGCCTCCTGGAACACCTTCAAATGCCCCACACAATTTGGCCCTCTCTGCTTTCCTGCCGACTCTATCCACAAAAGCACCTTTTTCACTTTTGGCGCCCTCTGCAGCAAAAAAGACAAACGTCCAGCTTTTGCTGCCACAGCAAAGGGGCCAGCGGGGAAAAGTCATGCTGGTCCTCACTGCCTCCTGGAACCCCTTCAAATGCCCCACACAATTTGGCCCTCTCTGCTTTCCTGCCGACTCTAGCCTCAAAAGCACCTTTTTTCACTTTTGGCGCCCTCCGCAGCAAAAAAGACAAACGTCCAGCTTTTGCTGCCACAGCAAAGGGGCCAGCGGAGAAAAGTCATGCTGGTCCTCACTGCCTCCTGGAACCCCTTCAAATGCCCCACACAATTTGGCCCTCTCTGCTTTCCTGCCGACTCTAGCCTCAAAAGCACCTTTTTTCACTTTTGGCGCCCTCCGCAGCAAAAAAGACAAACGTCCAGCTTTTGCTGCCACAGCAAAGGGGCCAGCGGGGAAAAGTCATGCTGGTCCTCACTGCCTCCTGGAACCCCTTCAAATGCCTCACACAATTTGGCCCTCTCTGCTTTCCTGCCGACTCTAGCCTCAAAAGCACCTTTTTTCACTTTTGGCACCCTCCGCAGCAAAAAAGACAAACGTCCAGCTTTTGCTGCCACAGCAAAGGGGCCAGCGGGGAAAAGTCATGCTGGTCCTCACTGCCTCCTGGAACCCCTTCAAATGCCCCACACAATTTGGCCCTCTCTGCTTTCATGCCGACTCTAGCCTCAAAAACACCTTTTTTCACTTTTGGCGCCCTCCGCAGCAAAAAAGACAAACGTCCAGCTTTTGCTGCCACAGCAAAGGGGCCAGCGGGGAAAAGTCATGCTGGTCCTCACTGCCTCCTGGAACCCCTTCAAATGCCCCACACAATTTGGCCCTCTCTGCTTTCCTGCCGACTCTAGCCTCAAAAGCACCTTTTTTCACTTTTGGCGCCCTCCGCAGCAAAAAAGACAAACGTCCAGCTTTTGCTGCCACAGCAAAGGTGCCAGCGGGGAAAAGTCATGCTGGTCCTCACTGCCTCCTGGAACCCCTTCAAATGCCCCACACAATTTGGCCCTCTCTGCTTTCCTGCCGACTCTAGCCTCAAAAGCACCTTTTTTCACTTTTGGCGCCCTCCGCAGCAAAAAAGACAAACGTCCAGCTTTTGCTGCCACAGCAAAGGGGCCAGCGGGGAAAAGTCATGCTGGTCCTCACTGCCTCCTGGAACCCCTTCAAATGCCCCACACAATTTGGCCCTCTCTGCTTTCCTGCCGACTCTAGCCTCAAAAGCACCTTTTTTCACTTTTGGCACCCTCCGCAGCAAAAAAGACAAACGTCCAGCTTTTGCTGCCACAGCAAAGGGGGCCAGCGGGGAAAAGTCATGCTGGTCCTCACTGCCTCCTGGAACCCCTTCAAATGCCCCACACAATTTGGCCCTCTCTGCTTTCCTGCCGACTCTTGCTTCAAAAGCACCTTTTTTCACTTTTGGCGCCCTCCGCAGCAAAAAGGACAAACGTCCAGCTTTTGCTGCCACAGCAAAGGGGCCAGCGGGGAAAAGTCATGCTGGTCCTCACTGCCTCCTGGAACCCCTTCAAATGCCCCACACAATTTGGCCCTCTCTGCTTTCCTGCCGACTCTAGCCTCAAAAGCACCTTTTTTCACTTTTGGCACCCTCCGCAGCAAAAATGACAAACGTCCAGCTTTTGCTGCCACAGCAAAGGGGCCAGCGGGGAAAAGTCATGCTGGTCCACACTGCCTCCTGGAACCCCTTCAAATGCCTCACACAATTTGGCCCTCTCTGCTTTCCTGCCGACTCTAGCCTCAAAAGCACCTTTTTTCACTATTGGCGCCCTCCGCAGCAAAAAAGACAAACGTCCAGCTTTTGCTGCCACAGCAAAGGGGCCAGCGGGGAAAAGTCATGCTGGTCCTCACTGCCTCCTGGAACACCTTCAAATGCCCCACACAATTTGGCCCTCTCTGCTTTCCTGCCGACTCTATCCTCAAAAGCACCTTTTTTCACTTTTGGCGCCCTCTGCAGCAAAAAAGACAAACGTCCAGCTTTTGCTGCCACAGCAAAGGGGCCAGCGGGGAAAAGTCATGCTGGTCCTCACTGCCTCCTGGAACCCCTTCAAATGCCCCACACAATTTGGCCCTCTCTGCTTTCCTGCCGACTCTAGCCTCAAAAAGCACCTTTTTTCACTTTTGGCGCCCTCCGCAGCAAAAAAGACAAACGTCCAGCTTTTGCTGCCACAGCAAAGGGGCCAGCGGGGAAAAGTCATGCTGGTCCTCACTGCCTCCTGGAACCCCTTCAAATGCCCCACACAATTTGGCCCTCTCTGCTTTCCTGCCGACTCTAGCCTCAAAAGCACCTTTTTTCACTTTTGGCGCCCTCCGCAGCAAAAAAGACAAACGTCCAGCTTTTGCTGCCACAGCAAAGGGGCCAGCGGGGAAAAGTCATGCTCGTCCTCACTGCCTCCTGGAACCCCTTCAAATGCCCCACACAATTTTGCCCTCTCTGCTTTCCTGCCGACTCTAGCCTCAAAAGCACCTTTTTTCACTTTTGGCACCCTCCGCAGCAAAAAAGACAAACGTCCAGCTTTTGCTGCCACAGCAAAGGGGCCAGCGGGGAAAAGTCATGCTGGTCCTCACTGCCTCCTGGAACCCCTTCAAATGCCCCACACAATTTGGCCCTCTCTGCTTTCATGCCGACTCTAGCCTCAAAAACACCTTTTTTCACTTTTGGCGCCCTCTGCAGCAAAAAAGACAAACGTCCAGCTTTTGCTGCCACAGCAAAGGGGCCAGCGGGGAAAAGTCATGCTGGTCCTCACTGCCTCCTGGAACCCCTTCAAATGCCCCACACAATTTGGCCCTCTCTGCTTTCCTGCCGACTCTAGCCTCAAAAGCACCTTTTTTCACTTTTGGCGCCCTCCGCAGCAAAAAAGACAAACGTCCAGCTTTTGCTGCCACAGCAAAGGGGCCAGCGGGGAAAAGTCATGCTGGTCCTCACTGCCTCCTGGAACCCCTTCAAATGCCCCACACAATTTGGCCCTCTCTGCTTTCCTGCCGACTCTTGCTTCAAAAGCACCTTTTTTCACTTTTGGCGCCCTCCGCAGCAAAAAGGACAAACGTCCAGCTTTTGCTGCCACAGCAAAGGGGCCAGCGGGGAAAAGTCATGCTGGTCCTCACTGCCTCCTGGAACCCCTTCAAATGCCCCACACAATTTGGCCCTCTCTGCTTTCCTGCCGACTCTAGCCTCAAAAGCACCTTTTTTCACTTTTGGCACCCTCCGCAGCAAAAATGACAAACGTCCAGCTTTTGCTGCCACAGCAAAGGGGCCAGCGGGGAAAAGTCATGCTGGTCCACACTGCCTCCTGGAACCCCTTCAAATGCCTCACACAATTTGGCCCTCTCTGCTTTCCTACCGACTCTAGCCTCAAAAGCACCTTTTTTCACTATTGGCGCCCTCCGCAGCAAAAAAGACAAACGTCCAGCTTTTGCTGCCACAGCAAAGGGGCCAGCGGGGAAAAGTCATGCTGGTCCTCACTGCCTCCTGGAACACCTTCAAATGCCCCACACAATTTGGCCCTCTCTGCTTTCCTGCCGACTCTAGCCTCAAAAGCACCTTTTTTCACTTTTGGCGCCCTCTGCAGCAAAAAAGACAAACGTCCAGCTTTTGCTGCCACAGCAAAGGGGCCAGCGGGGAAAAGTCATGCTGGTCCTCACTGCCTCCTGGAACCCCTTCAAATGCCCCACACAATTTGGCCCTCTCTGCTTTCCTGCCGACTCTATCCTCAAAAGCACCTTTTTTCACTTTTGGCGCCCTCTGCAGCAAAAAAGACAAACGTCCAGCTTTTGCTGCCACAGCAAAGGGGCCAGCGGGGAAAAGTCATGCTGGTCCTCACTGCCTCCTGGAACCCCTTCAAATGCCCCACACAATTTGGCCCTCTCTGCTTTCCTGCCGACTCTAGCCTCAAAAGCACCTTTTTTCACTTTTGGCGCCCTCCGCAGCAAAAAAGACAAACGTCCAGCTTTTGCTGCCACAGCAAAGGGGCCAGCGGAGAAAAGTCATGCTGGTCCTCACTGCCTCCTGGAACCCCTTCAAATGCCCCACACAATTTGGCCCTCTCTGCTTTCCTGCCGACTCTAGCCTCAAAAGCACCTTTTTTCACTTTTGGCACCCTCCGCAGCAAAAAAGACAAACGTCCAGCTTTTGCTGCCACAGCAAAGGGGCCAGCGGGGAAAAGTCATGCTGGTCCTCACTGCCTCCTGGAACCCCTTCAAATGCCCCACACAATTTGGCCCTCTCTGCTTTCCTGCCGACTCTAGCCTCAAAAGCACCTTTTTTCACTTTTGGCGCCCTCTGCAGCAAAAAAGACAAACGTCCAGCTTTTGCTGCCACAGCAAAGGGGCCAGCGGGGAAAAGTCATGCTGGTCCTCACTGCCTCCTGGAACCCCTTCAAATGCCCCACACAATTTGGCCCTCTCTGCTTTCCTGCCGACTCTATCCTCAAAAGCACCTTTTTTCACTTTTGGCGCCCTCCGCAGCAAAAAAGACAAACGTCCAGCTTTTGCTGCCACAGCAAAGAGGCCAGCGGGGAAAAGTCATGCTGGTCCTCACTGCCTCCTGGAACCCCTTCAAATGCCCCACACAATTTGGCCCTCTCTGCTTTCCTGCCGACTCTAGCCTCAAAAGCACCTTTTTTCACTATTGGCGCCCTCCGCAGCAAAAAAGACAAACGTCCAGCTTTTGCTGCCACAGCAAAGGGGCCAGCGGGGAAAAGTCATGCTGGTCCTCACTGCCTCCTGGAACACCTTCAAATGCCCCACACAATTTGGCCCTCTCTGCTTTCCTGCCGACTCTATCCACAAAAGCACCTTTTTTCACTTTTGGCGCCCTCTGCAGCAAAAAAGACAAACGTCCAGCTTTTGCTGCCACAGCAAAGGGGCCAGCGGGGAAAAGTCATGCTGGTCCTCACTGCCTCCTGGAACCCCTTCAAATGCCCCACACAATTTGGCCCTCTCTGCTTTCCTGCCGACTCTAGCCTCAAAAGCACCTTTTTTCACTTTTGGCGCCCTCCGCAGCAAAAAAGACAAACGTCCAGCTTTTGCTGCCACAGCAAAGGGGCCAGCGGAGAAAAGTCATGCTGGTCCTCACTGCCTCCTGGAACCCCTTCAAATGCCCCACACAATTTGGCCCTCTCTGCTTTCCTGCCGACTCTAGCCTCAAAAGCACCTTTTTTCACTTTTGGCGCCCTCCGCAGCAAAAAAGACAAACGTCCAGCTTTTGCTGCCACAGCAAAGGGGCCAGCGGGGAAAAGTCATGCTGGTCCTCACTGCCTCCTGGAACCCCTTCAAATGCCTCACACAATTTGGCCCTCTCTGCTTTCCTGCCGACTCTAGCCTCAAAAGCACCTTTTTTCACTTTTGGCACCCTCCGCAGCAAAAAAGACAAACGTCCAGCTTTTGCTGCCACAGCAAAGGGGCCAGCGGGGAAAAGTCATGCTGGTCCTCACTGCCTCCTGGAACCCCTTCAAATGCCCCACACAATTTGGCCCTCTCTGCTTTCATGCCGACTCTAGCCTCAAAAACACCTTTTTTCACTTTTGGCGCCCTCCGCAGCAAAAAAGACAAACGTCCAGCTTTTGCTGCCACAGCAAAGGGGCCAGCGGGGAAAAGTCATGCTGGTCCTCACTGCCTCCTGGAACCCCTTCAAATGCCCCACACAATTTGGCCCTCTCTGCTTTCCTGCCGACTCTAGCCTCAAAAGCACCTTTTTTCACTTTTGGCGCCCTCCGCAGCAAAAAAGACAAACGTCCAGCTTTTGCTGCCACAGCAAAGGTGCCAGCGGGGAAAAGTCATGCTGGTCCTCACTGCCTCCTGGAACCCCTTCAAATGCCCCACACAATTTGGCCCTCTCTGCTTTCCTGCCGACTCTAGCCTCAAAAGCACCTTTTTTCACTTTTGGCGCCCTCCGCAGCAAAAAAGACAAACGTCCAGCTTTTGCTGCCACAGCAAAGGGGCCAGCGGGGAAAAGTCATGCTGGTCCTCACTGCCTCCTGGAACCCCTTCAAATGCCCCACACAATTTGGCCCTCTCTGCTTTCCTGCCGACTCTAGCCTCAAAAGCACCTTTTTTCACTTTTGGCGCCCTCCGCAGCAAAAAAGACAAACGTCCAGCTTTTGCTGCCACAGCAAAGGGGCCAGCGGGGAAAAGTCATGCTGGTCCTCACTGCCTCCTGGAACCCCTTCAAATGCCCCACACAATTTGGCCCTCTCTGCTTTCCTGCCGACTCTTGCTTCAAAAGCACCTTTTTTCACTTTTGGCGCCCTCCGCAGCAAAAAGGACAAACGTCCAGCTTTTGCTGCCACAGCAAAGGGGCCAGCGGGGAAAAGTCATGCTGGTCCTCACTGCCTCCTGGAACCCCTTCAAATGCCCCACACAATTTGGCCCTCTCTGCTTTCCTGCCGACTCTAGCCTCAAAAGCACCTTTTTTCACTTTTGGCACCCTCCGCAGCAAAAATGACAAACGTCCAGCTTTTGCTGCCACAGCAAAGGGGCCAGCGGGGAAAAGTCATGCTGGTCCACACTGCCTCCTGGAACCCCTTCAAATGCCTCACACAATTTGGCCCTCTCTGCTTTCCTGCCGACTCTAGCCTCAAAAGCACCTTTTTTCACTATTGGCGCCCTCCGCAGCAAAAAAGACAAACGTCCAGCTTTTGCTGCCACAGCAAAGGGGCCAGCGGGGAAAAGTCATGCTGGTCCTCACTGCCTCCTGGAACACCTTCAAATGCCCCACACAATTTGGCCCTCTCTGCTTTCCTGCCGACTCTATCCTCAAAAGCACCTTTTTTCACTTTTGGCGCCCTCTGCAGCAAAAAAGACAAACGTCCAGCTTTTGCTGCCACAGCAAAGGGGCCAGCGGGGAAAAGTCATGCTGGTCCTCACTGCCTCCTGGAACCCCTTCAAATGCCCCACACAATTTGGCCCTCTCTGCTTTCCTGCCGACTCTAGCCTCAAAAGCACCTTTTTTCACTTTTGGCGCCCTCCGCAGCAAAAAAGACAAACGTCCAGCTTTTGCTGCCACAGCAAAGGGGCCAGCGGGGAAAAGTCATGCTGGTCCTCACTGCCTCCTGGAACCCCTTCAAATGCCCCACACAATTTGGCCCTCTCTGCTTTCCTGCCGACTCTAGCCTCAAAAGCACCTTTTTTCACTTTTGGCGCCCTCCGCAGCAAAAAAGACAAACGTCCAGCTTTTGCTGCCACAGCAAAGGGGCCAGCGGGGAAAAGTCATGCTCGTCCTCACTGCCTCCTGGAACCCCTTCAAATGCCCCACACAATTTTGCCCTCTCTGCTTTCCTGCCGACTCTAGCCTCAAAAGCACCTTTTTTCACTTTTGGCACCCTCCGCAGCAAAAAAGACAAACGTCCAGCTTTTGCTGCCACAGCAAAGGGGCCAGCGGGGAAAAGTCATGCTGGTCCTCACTGCCTCCTGGAACCCCTTCAAATGCCCCACACAATTTGGCCCTCTCTGCTTTCATGCCGACTCTAGCCTCAAAAACACCTTTTTTCACTTTTGGCGCCCTCTGCAGCAAAAAAGACAAACGTCCAGCTTTTGCTGCCACAGCAAAGGGGCCAGCGGGGAAAAGTCATGCTGGTCCTCACTGCCTCCTGGAACCCCTTCAAATGCCCCACACAATTTGGCCCTCTCTGCTTTCCTGCCGACTCTAGCCTCAAAAGCACCTTTTTTCACTTTTGGCGCCCTCCGCAGCAAAAAAGACAAACGTCCAGCTTTTGCTGCCACAGCAAAGGGGCCAGCGGGGAAAAGTCATGCTGGTCCTCACTGCCTCCTGGAACCCCTTCAAATGCCCCACACAATTTGGCCCTCTCTGCTTTCCTGCCGACTCTTGCTTCAAAAGCACCTTTTTTCACTTTTGGCGCCCTCCGCAGCAAAAAGGACAAACGTCCAGCTTTTGCTGCCACAGCAAAGGGGCCAGCGGGGAAAAGTCATGCTGGTCCTCACTGCCTCCTGGAACCCCTTCAAATGCCCCACACAATTTGGCCCTCTCTGCTTTCCTGCCGACTCTAGCCTCAAAAGCACATTTTTTCACTTTTGGCACCCTCCGCAGCAAAAATGACAAACGTCCAGCTTTTGCTGCCACAGCAAAGGGGCCAGCGGGGAAAAGTCATGCTGGTCCACACTGCCTCCTGGAACCCCTTCAAATGCCTCACACAATTTGGCCCTCTCTGCTTTCCTGCCGACTCTATCCTCAAAAGCACCTTTTTTAACTATTGGCGCCCTCCGCAGCAAAAAAGACAAACGTCCAGCTTTTGCTGCCACAGCAAAGGGGCCAGCGGGGAAAAGTCATGCTGGTCCTCACTGCCTCCTGGAACACCTTCAAATGCCCCACACAATTTGGCCCTCTCTGCTTTCCTGCCGACTCTATCCTCAAAAGCACCTTTTTTCACTTTTGGCGCCCTCTGCAGCAAAAAAGACAAACGTCCAGCTTTTGCTGCCACAGCAAAGGGGCCAGCGGGGAAAAGTCATGCTGGTCCTCACTGCCTCCTGGAACCCCTTCAAATGCCCCACACAATTTGGCCCTCTCTGCTTTCCTGCCGACTCTAGCCTCAAAAGCACCTTTTTTCACTTTTGGCGCCCTCCGCAGCAAAAAAGACAAACGTCCAGCTTTTGCTGCCACAGCAAAGGGGCCAGCGGAGAAAAGTCATGCTGGTCCTCACTGCCTCCTGGAACCCCTTCAAATGCCCCACACAATTTGGCCCTCTCTGCTTTCCTGCCCACTCTAGCCTCAAAAGCACCTTTTTTCACTTTTGGCGCCCTCCGCAGCAAAAAAGACAAACGTCCAGCTTTTGCTGCCACAGCAAAGGGGCCAGCGGGGAAAAGTCATGCTCGTCCTCACTGCCTCCTGGAACCCCTTCAAATGCCCCACACAATTTTGCCCTCTCTGCTTTCCTGCCGACTCTAGCCTCAAAAGCACCTTTTTTCACTTTTGGCACCCTCCGCAGCAAAAAAGACAAACGTCCAGCTTTTGCTGCCACAGCAAAGGGGCCAGCGGGGAAAAGTCATGCTGGTCCTCACTGCCTCCTGGAACCCCTTCAAATGCCCCACACAATTTGGCCCTCTCTGCTTTCATGCCGACTCTAGCCTCAAAAACACCTTTTTTCACTTTTGGCGCCCTCTGCAGCAAAAAAGACAAACGTCCAGCTTTTGCTGCCACAGCAAAGGGGCCAGCGGGGAAAAGTCATGCTGGTCCTCACTGCCTCCTGGAACCCCTTCAAATGCCCCACACAATTTGGCCCTCTCTGCTTTCCTGCCGACTCTAGCCTCAAAAGCACCTTTTTTCACTTTTGGCGCCCTCCGCAGCAAAAAAGACAAACGTCCAGCTTTTGCTGCCACAGCAAAGGGGCCAGCGGGGAAAAGTCATGCTGGTCCTCACTGCCTCCTGGAACACCTTCAAATGCCCCACACAATTTGGCCCTCTCTGCTTTCCTGCCGACTCTATCCTCAAAAGCACCTTTTTTCACTTTTGGCGCCCTCTGCAGCAAAAAAGACAAACGTCCAGCTTTTGCTGCCACAGCAAAGAGGCCAGCGGGGAAAAGTCATGCTGGTCCTCACTGCCTCCTGGAACCCCTTCAAATGCCCCACACAATTTGGCCCTCTCTGCTTTCCTGCCGACTCTAGCCTCAAAAGCACCTTTTTTCACTTTTGGCGCCCTCCGCAGCAAAAAAGACAAACGTCCAGCTTTTGCTGCCACAGCAAAGGGGCCAGCGGGGAAAAGTCATGCTGGTCCTCACTGCCTCCTGGAACCCCTTCAAATGCCCCACACAATTTGGCCCTCTCTGCTTTCCTGCCGACTCTATCCTCAAAAGCACCTTTTTTCACTTTTGGCGCCCTCTGCAGCAAAAAAGACAAACGTCCAGCTTTTGCTGCCACAGCAAAGGGGCCAGCGGGGAAAAGTCATGCTGGTCCTCACTGCCTCCTGGAACCCCTTCAAATGCCCCACACAATTTGGCCCTCTCTGCTTTCCTGCCGACTCTAGCCTCAAAAGCACCTTTTTTCACTTTTGGCGCCCTCCGCAGCAAAAAAGACAAACGTCCAGCTTTTGCTGCCACAGCAAAGGGGCCAGCGGGGAAAAGTCATGCTCGTCCTCACTGCCTCCTGGAACCCCTTCAAATGCCCCACACAATTTTGCCCTCTCTGCTTTCCTGCCGACTCTAGCCTCAAAAGCACCTTTTTTCACTTTTGGCACCCTCCGCAGCAAAAAAGACAAACGTCCAGCTTTTGCTGCCACAGCAAAGGGGCCAGCGGGGAAAAGTCATGCTGGTCCTCACTGCCTCCTGGAACCCCTTCAAATGCCCCACACAATTTGGCCCTCTCTGCTTTCCTGCCGACTCTAGCCTCAAAAGCACCTTTTTTCACTTTTGGCGCCCTCTGCAGCAAAAAAGACAAACGTCCAGCTTTTGCTGCCACAGCAAAGGGGCCAGCGGGGAAAAGTCATGCTGGTCCTCACTGCCTCCTGGAACCCCTTCAAATGCCCCACACAATTTGGCCCTCTCTGCTTTCCTGCCGACTCTAGCCTCAAAAGCACCTTTTTTCACTTTTGGCGCCCTCCGCAGCAAAAAAGACAAACGTCCAGCTTTTGCTGCCACAGCAAAGGGGCCAGCGGGGAAAAGTCATGCTGGTCCTCACTGCCTCCTGGAACCCCTTCAAATGCCCCACACAATTTGGCCCTCTCTGCTTTCCTGCCGACTCTAGCCTCAAAAGCACCTTTTTTCACTTTTGGCGCCCTCCGCAGCAAAAAAGACAAACGTCCAGCTTTTGCTGCCACAGCAAAGGGGCCAGCGGGGAAAAGTCATGCTGGTCCTCACTGCCTCCTGGAACCCCTTCAAATGCCCCACACAATTTGGCCCTCTCTGCTTTCCTGCCGACTCTAGCCTCAAAAGCACCTTTTTTCACTATTGGCGCCCTCCGCAGCAAAAAAGACAAACGTCCAGCTTTTGCTGCCACAGCAAAGGGGCCAGCGGGGAAAAGTCATGCTGGTCCTCACTGCCTCCTGGAACACCTTCAAATGCCCCACACAATTTGGCCCTCTCTGCTTTCCTGCCGACTCTATCCACAAAAGCACCTTTTTTCACTTTTGGCGCCCTCTGCAGCAAAAAAGACAAACGTCCAGCTTTTGCTGCCACAGCAAAGGGGCCAGCGGGGAAAAGTCATGCTGGTCCTCACTGCCTCCTGGAACCCCTTCAAATGCCCCACACAATTTGGCCCTCTCTGCTTTCCTGCCGACTCTAGCCTCAAAAGCACCTTTTTTCACTTTTGGCGCCCTCCGCAGCAAAAAAGACAAACGTCCAGCTTTTGCTGCCACAGCAAAGGGGCCAGCGGAGAAAAGTCATGCTGGTCCTCACTGCCTCCTGGAACCCCTTCAAATGCCCCACACAATTTGGCCCTCTCTGCTTTCCTGCCGACTCTAGCCTCAAAAGCACCTTTTTTCACTTTTGGCGCCCTCCGCAGCAAAAAAGACAAACGTCCAGCTTTTGCTGCCACAGCAAAGGGGCCAGCGGGGAAAAGTCATGCTCGTCCTCACTGCCTCCTGGAACCCCTTCAAATGCCTCACACAATTTGGCCCTCTCTGCTTTCCTGCCGACTCTAGCCTCAAAAGCACCTTTTTTCACTTTTGGCACCCTCCGCAGCAAAAAAGACAAACGTCCAGCTTTTCTTGCCATAGCAAAGGGGCCAGCGGGGAAAAGTCATGCTGGTCCTCACTGCCTCCTGGAACCCCTTCAAATGCCCCACACAATTTGGCCCTCTCTGCTTTCATGCCGACTCTAGCCTCAAAAACACCTTTTTTCACTTTTGGCGCCCTCCGCAGCAAAAAAGACAAACGTCCAGCTTTTGCTGCCACAGCAAAGGGGCCAGCGGGGAAAAGTCATGCTGGTCTTCACTGCCTCCTGGAACCCCTTCAAATGCCCCACACAATTTGGCCCTCTCTGCTTTCCTGCCGACTCTAGACTCAAAAGCACCTTTTTTCACTTTTGGCACCCTCCGCAGCAAAAAAGACAAACGTCCAGCTTTTGCTGCCACAGCAAAGGGGCCAGCGGGGAAAAGTCATGCTGGTCCTCACTGCCTCCTGGAACCCCTTCAAATGCCCCACACAATTTGGCCCTCTCTGCTTTCCTGCCGACTCTAGCCTCAAAAGCACCTTTTTTCACTTTTGGCGCCCTCCGCAGCAAAAAAGACAAACGTCCAGCTTTTGCTGCCACAGCAAAGGGGCCAGCGGGGAAAAGTCATGCTGGTCCTCACTGCCTCCTGGAACCCCTTCAAATGCCCCACACAATTTGGCCCTCTCTGCTTTCCTGCCGACTCTAGCCTCAAAAGCACCTTTTTTCACTTTTGGCGCCCTCCGCAGCAAAAAAGACAAACGTCCAGCTTTTGCTGCCACAGCAAAGGGGCCAGCGGGGAAAAGTCATGCTGGTCCTCACTGCCTCCTGGAACCCCTTCAAATGCCCCACACAATTTGGCCCTCTCTGCTTTCCTGCCGACTCTAGCCTCAAAAGCACCTTTTTTCACTTTTGGCGCCCTCCGCAGCAAAAAAGACAAACGTCCAGCTTTTGCTGCCACAGCAAAGGGGCCAGCGGGGAAAAGTCATGCTGGTCCTCACTGCCTCCTGGAACCCCTTCAAATGCCCCACACAATTTGGCCCTCTCTGCTTTCCTGCCGACTCTAGCCTCAAAAGCACCTTTTTTCACTTTTGGCGCCCTCCGCAGCAAAAAAGACAAACGTCCAGCTTTTGCTGCCACAGCAAAGGGGCCAGCGGGGAAAAGTCATGCTGGTCCTCACTGCCTCCTGGAACCCCTTCAAATGCCCCACACAATTTGGCCCTCTCTGCTTTCCTGCCGACTCTAGCCTCAAAAGCACCTTTTTTCACTTTTGGCGCCCTCCGCAGCAAAAAAGACAAACGTCCAGCTTTTGCTGCCACAGCAAAGGGGCCAGCGGGGAAAAGTCATGCTGGTCCTCACTGCCTCCTGGAACCCCTTCAAATGCTTCACACAATTTGGCCCTCTCTGCTTTCCTGCCGACTCTAGCCTCAAAAGCACCTTTTTTCACTTTTGGCGCCCTCCGCAGCAAAAAAGACAAACGTCCAGCTTTTGCTGCCACAGCAAAGGGGCCAGCGGGGAAAAGTCATGCTGGTCCTCACTGCCTCCTGGAACCCCTTCAAATGCCCCACACAATTTGGCCCTCTCTGCTTTCCTGCCGACTCTAGCCTCAAAAGCACCTTTTTTCACTTTTGGCGCCCTCCGCAGCAAAAAAGACAAACGTCCAGCTTTTGCTGCCACAGCAAAGGGGCCAGCGGGGAAAAGTCATGCTGGTCCTCACTGCCTCCTGGAACCCCTTCAAATGCCCCACACAATTTGGCCCTCTCTGCTTTCCTGCCGACTCTAGCCTCAAAAACACGTTTTTCACCTTTGGCGCCCTCCGCAGCAAAAAAGACAAACGTCCAGCTTTTGCTGCCACAGCAAAGGGGCCAGCGGGGAAAAGTCATGCTGGTCCTCACTGCCTCCTGGAACACCTTCAAATGCCCCACACAATTTGGCCCTCTCTGCTTTCCTGCCGACTCTATCCACAAAAGCACCTTTTTTCACTTTTGGCGCCCTCTGCAGCAAAAAAGACAAACGTCCAGCTTTTGCTGCCACAGCAAAGGGGCCAGCGGGGAAAAGTCATGCTGGTCCTCACTGCCTCCTGGAACCCCTTCAAATGCCCCACACAATTTGGCCCTCTCTGCTTTCCTGCCGACTCTAGCCTCAAAAGCACCTTTTTTCACTTTTGGCGCCCTCCGCAGCAAAAAAGACAAACGTCCAGCTTTTGCTGCCACAGCAAAGGGGCCAGCGGGGAAAAGTCATGCTGGTCCTCACTGCCTCCTGGAACCCCTTCAAATGCCCCACACAATTTGGCCGTCTCTGCTTTCCTGCCGACTCTAGCCTCAAAAGCACCTTTTTTCACTTTTGGCACCCTCCGCAGCAAAAAAGACAAACGTCCAGCTTTTGCTGCCACAGCAAAGGGGCCAGCGGGGAAAAGTCATGCTGGTCCTCACTGCCTCCTGGAACCCCTTCAAATGCCCCACACAATTTGGCCCTCTCTGCTTTCCTGCCGACTCTAGCCTCAAAAACACCTTTTTTCACTTTTGGCGCCCTCCGCAGCAAAAAAGACAAACGTCCAGCTTTTGCTGCCACAGCAAAGGGGCCAGCGGGGAAAAGTCATGCTGGTCCTCACTGCCTCCTGGAACCCCTTCAAATGCCCCACACAATTTGGCCCTCTCTGCTTTCCTGCCCACTCTAGCCTCAAAAGCACCTTTTTTCACTTTTGGCGCCCTCCGCAGCAAAAAAGACAAACGTCCAGCTTTTGCTGCCACAGCAAAGGGGCCAGCGGGAAAAAGTCATGCTGGTCCTCACTGCCTCCTGGAACCCCTTCAAATGCCCCACACAATTTTGCCCTCTCTGCTTTCCTGCCGACTCTAGCCTCAAAAGCACCTTTTTTCACTTTTGGCGCCCTCCGCAGCAAAAAAGACAAACGTCCAGCTTTTGCTGCCACAGCAAAGGGGCCAGCGGGGAAAAGTCATGCTGGTCCTCACTGCCTCCTGGAACCCCTTCAAATGCCCCACACAATTTGGCCCTCTCTGCTTTCCTGCCCACTCTAGCCTCAAAAGCACCTTTTTTCACTTTTGGCGCCCTCCGCAGCAAAAAAGACAAACGTCCAGCTTTTGCTGCCACAGCAAAGGGGCCAGCGGGGAAAAGTCATGCTGGTCCTCACTGCCTCCTGGAACACCTTCAAATGCCCCACACAATTTGGCCCTCTCTGCTTTCCTGCCGACTCTATCCTCAAAAACACCTTTTTTCACCTTTGGCGCCCTCCGCAGCAAAAAAGACAAACGTCCAGCTTTTGCTGCCACAGCAAAGGGGCCAGCGGGGAAAAGTCATGCTGGTCCTCACTGCCTCCTGGAACCCCTTCAAATGCCCCACACAATTTGGCCCTCTCTGCTTTCCTGCCGACTCTAGCCTCAAAAGCACCTTTTTTCACTTTTGGCGCCCTCCGCAGCAAAAAAGACAAACGTCCAGCTTTTGCTGCCACAGCAAAGGGGCCAGCGGGGAAAAGTCATGCTGGTCCTCACTGCCTCCTGGAACCCCTTCAAATGCCCCACACAATTTGGCCCTCTCTGCTTTCCTGCCGACTCTATCCTCAAAAACACGTTTTTCACCTTTGGCGCCCTCCGCAGCAAAAAAGACAAACGTCCAGCTTTTGCTGCCACAGCAAAGGGGCCAGCGGGGAAAAGTCATGCTGGTCCTCACTGCCTCCTGGAACACCTTCAAATGCCCCACACAATTTGGCCCTCTCTGCTTTCCTGCCGACTCTATCCACAAAAGCACCTTTTTTCACTTTTGGCGCCCTCTGCAGCAAAAAAGACAAACGTCCAGCTTTTGCTGCCACAGCAAAGGGGCCAGCGGGGAAAAGTCATGCTGGTCCTCACTGCCTCCTGGAACCCCTTCAAATGCCCCACACAATTTGGCCCTCTCTGCTTTCCTGCCGACTCTAGCCTCAAAAGCACCTTTTTTCACTTTTGGCGCCCTCCGCAGCAAAAAAGACAAACGTCCAGCTTTTGCTGCCACAGCAAAGGGGCCAGCGGAGAAAAGTCATGCTGGTCCTCACTGCCTCCTGGAACCCCTTCAAATGCCCCACACAATTTGGCCCTCTCTGCTTTCCTGCCGACTCTAGCCTCAAAAGCACCTTTTTTCACTTTTGGCGCCCTCCGCAGCAAAAAAGACAAACGTCCAGCTTTTGCTGCCACAGCAAAGGGGCCAGCGGGGAAAAGTCATGCTGGTCCTCACTGCCTCCTGGAACCCCTTCAAATGCCTCACACAATTTGGCCCTCTCTGCTTTCCTGCCGACTCTAGCCTCAAAAGCACCTTTTTTCACTTTTGGCACCCTCCGCAGCAAAAAAGACAAACGTCCAGCTTTTGCTGCCACAGCAAAGGGGCCAGCGGGGAAAAGTCATGCTGGTCCTCACTGCCTCCTGGAACCCCTTCAAATGCCCCACACAATTTGGCCCTCTCTGCTTTCATGCCGACTCTAGCCTCAAAAACACCTTTTTTCACTTTTGGCGCCCTCCGCAGCAAAAAAGACAAACGTCCAGCTTTTGCTGCCACAGCAAAGGGGCCAGCGGGGAAAAGTCATGCTGGTCCTCACTGCCTCCTGGAACCCCTTCAAATGCCCCACACAATTTGGCCCTCTCTGCTTTCCTGCCGACTCTAGCCTCAAAAGCACCTTTTTTCACTTTTGGCGCCCTCCGCAGCAAAAAAGACAAACGTCCAGCTTTTGCTGCCACAGCAAAGGGGCCAGCGGGGAAAAGTCATGCTGGTCCTCACTGCCTCCTGGAACCCCTTCAAATGCCCCACACAATTTGGCCCTCTCTGCTTTCCTGCCGACTCTAGCCTCAAAAGCACCTTTTTTCACTTTTGGCGCCCTCCGCAGAAAAAAAGACAAACGTCCAGCTTTTGCTGCCACAGCAAAGGGGCCAGCGGGGAAAAGTCATGCTGGTCCTCACTGCCTCCTGGAACCCCTTCAAATGCCCCACACAATTTGGCCCTCTCTGCTTTCCTGCCGACTCTAGCCTCAAAAGCACCTTTTTTCACTTTTGGCGCCCTCCGCAGCAAAAAAGACAAACGTCCAGCTTTTGCTGCCACAGCAAAGGGGCCAGCGGGGAAAAGTCATGCTGGTCCTCACTGCCTCCTGGAACCCCTTCAAATGCCCCACACAATTTGGCCCTCTCTGCTTTCCTGCCGACTCTTGCTTCAAAAGCACCTTTTTTCACTTTTGGCGCCCTCCGCAGCAAAAAGGACAAACGTCCAGCTTTTGCTGCCACAGCAAAGGGGCCAGCGGGGAAAAGTCATGCTGGTCCTCACTGCCTCCTGGAACCCCTTCAAATGCCCCACACAATTTGGCCCTCTCTGCTTTCCTGCCGACTCTAGCCTCAAAAGCACCTTTTTTCACTTTTGGCACCCTCCGCAGCAAAAATGACAAACGTCCAGCTTTTGCTGCCACAGCAAAGGGGCCAGCGGGGAAAAGTCATGCTGGTCCACACTGCCTCCTGGAACCCCTTCAAATGCCTCACACAATTTGGCCCTCTCTGCTTTCCTGCCGACTCTATCCTCAAAAGCACCTTTTTTCACTATTGGCGCCCTCCGCAGCAAAAAAGACAAACGTCCAGCTTTTGCTGCCACAGCAAAGGGGCCAGCGGGGAAAAGTCATGCTGGTCCTCACTGCCTCCTGGAACACCTTCAAATGCCCCACACAATTTGGCCCTCTCTGCTTTCCTGCCGACTCTATCCTCAAAAGCACCTTTTTTCACTTTTGGCGCCCTCTGCAGCAAAAAAGACAAACGTCCAGCTTTTGCTGCCACAGCAAAGGGGCCAGCGGGGAAAAGTCATGCTGGTCCTCACTGCCTCCTGGAACCCCTTCAAATGCCCCACACAATTTGGCCCTCTCTGCTTTCCTGCCGACTCTAGCCTCAAAAGCACCTTTTTTCACTTTTGGCGCCCTCCGCAGCAAAAAAGACAAACGTCCAGCTTTTGCTGCCACAGCAAAGGGGCCAGCGGAGAAAAGTCATGCTGGTCCTCACTGCCTCCTGGAACCCCTTCAAATGCCCCACACAATTTGGCCCTCTCTGCTTTCCTGCCGACTCTAGCCTCAAAAGCACCTTTTTTCACTTTTGGCGCCCTCCGCAGCAAAAAAGACAAACGTCCAGCTTTTGCTGCCACAGCAAAGGGGCCAGCGGGGAAAAGTCATGCTCGTCCTCACTGCCTCCTGGAACCCCTTCAAATGCCCCACACAATTTGGCCCTCTCTGCTTTCCTGCCGACTCTAGCCTCAAAAGCACCTTTTTTCACTTTTGGCGCCCTCCGCAGCAAAAAAGACAAACGTCCAGCTTTTGCTGCCACAGCAAAGGGGCCAGCGGGGAAAAGTCATGCTGGTCCTCACTGCCTCCTGGAACCCCTTCAAATGCCCCACACAATTTGGCCCTCTCTGCTTTCATGCCGACTCTAGCCTCAAAAACACCTTTTTTCACTTTTGGCGCCCTCTGCAGCAAAAAAGACAAACGTCCAGCTTTTGCTGCCACAGCAAAGGGGCCAGCGGGGAAAAGTCATGCTGGTCCTCACTGCCTCCTGGAACCCCTTCAAATGCCCCACACAATTTGGCCCTCTCTGCTTTCCTGCCGACTCTAGCCTCAAAAGCACCTTTTTTCACTTTTGGCGCCCTCCGCAGCAAAAAAGACAAACGTCCAGCTTTTGCTGCCACAGCAAAGGGGCCAGCGGGGAAAAGTCATGCTGGTCCTCACTGCCTCCTGGAACCCCTTCAAATGCCCCACACAATTTGGCCCTCTCTGCTTTCCTGCCGACTCTATCCTCAAAAGCACCTTTTTTCACTTTTGGCGCCCTCCGCAGCAAAAAAGACAAACGTCCAGCTTTTGCTGCCACAGCAAAGAGGCCAGCGGGGAAAAGTCATGCTGGTCCTCACTGCCTCCTGGAACCCCTTAAAATGCCCCACACAATTTGGCCCTCTCTGCTTTCCTGCCGACTCTAGCCTCAAAAGCACCTTTTTTCACTATTGGCGCCCTCCGCAGCAAAAAAGACAAACGTCCAGCTTTTGCTGCCACAGCAAAGGGGCCAGCGGGGAAAAGTCATGCTGGTCCTCACTGCCTCCTGGAACACCTTCAAATGCCCCACACAATTTGGCCCTCTCTGCTTTCCTGCCGACTCTATCCTCAAAAGCACCTTTTTTCACTTTTGGCGCCCTCTGCAGCAAAAAAGACAAACGTCCAGCTTTTGCTGCCACAGCAAAGGGGCCAGCGGGGAAAAGTCATGCTGGTCCTCACTGCCTCCTGGAACCCCTTCAAATGCCCCACACAATTTGGCCCTCTCTGCTTTCCTGCCGACTCTAGCCTCAAAAGCACCTTTTTTCACTTTTGGCGCCCTCCGCAGCAAAAAAGACAAACGTCCAGCTTTTGCTGCCACAGCAAAGGGGCCAGCGGAGAAAAGTCATGCTGGTCCTCACTGCCTCCTGGAACCCCTTCAAATGCCCCACACAATTTGGCCCTCTCTGCTTTCCTGCCGACTCTAGCCTCAAAAGCACCTTTTTTCACTTTTGGCGCCCTCCGCAGCAAAAAAGACAAACGTCCAGCTTTTGCTGCCACAGCAAAGGGGCCAGCGGGGAAAAGTCATGCTCGTCCTCACTGCCTCCTGGAACCCCTTCAAATGCCCCACACAATTTTGCCCTCTCTGCTTTCCTGCCGACTCTAGCCTCAAAAGCACCTTTTTTCACTTTTGGCACCCTCCGCAGCAAAAAAGACAAACGTCCAGCTTTTGCTGCCACAGCAAAGGGGCCAGCGGGGAAAAGTCATGCTGGTCCTCACTGCCTCCTGGAACCCCTTCAAATGCCCCACACAATTTGGCCCTCTCTGCTTTCCTGCCGACTCTAGCCTCAAAAGCACCTTTTTTCACTTTTGGCGCCCTCTGCAGCAAAAAAGACAAACGTCCAGCTTTTGCTGCCACAGCAAAGGGGCCAGCGGGGAAAAGTCATGCTGGTCCTCACTGCCTCCTGGAACCCCTTCAAATGCCCCACACAATTTGGCCCTCTCTGCTTTCCTGCCGACTCTATCCTCAAAAGCACCTTTTTTCACTTTTGGCGCCCTCCGCAGCAAAAAAGACAAACGTCCAGCTTTTGCTGCCACAGCAAAGAGGCCAGCGGGGAAAAGTCATGCTGGTCCTCACTGCCTCCTGGAACCCCTTCAAATGCCCCACACAATTTGGCCCTCTCTGCTTTCCTGCCGACTCTAGCCTCAAAAGCACCTTTTTTCACTTTTGGCACCCTCCGCAGCAAAAAAGACAAACGTCCAGCTTTTGCTGCCACAGCAAAGGGGCCAGCGGGGAAAAGTCATGCTGGTCCTCACTGCCTCCTGGAACCCCTTCAAATGCCCCACACAATTTGGCCCTCTCTGCTTTCCTGCCGACTCTAGCCTCAAAAGCACCTTTTTTCACTATTGGCGCCCTCCGCAGCAAAAAAGACAAACGTCCAGCTTTTGCTGCCACAGCAAAGGGGCCAGCGGGGAAAAGTCATGCTGGTCCTCACTGCCTCCTGGAACACCTTCAAATGCCCCACACAATTTGGCCCTCTCTGCTTTCCTGCCGACTCTATCCACAAAAGCACCTTTTTTCACTTTTGGCGCCCTCTGCAGCAAAAAAGACAAACGTCCAGCTTTTGCTGCCACAGCAAAGGGGCCAGCGGGGAAAAGTCATGCTGGTCCTCACTGCCTCCTGGAACCCCTTCAAATGCCCCACACAATTTGGCCCTCTCTGCTTTCCTGCCGACTCTAGCCTCAAAAGCACCTTTTTTCACTTTTGGCGCCCTCCGCAGCAAAAAAGACAAACGTCCAGCTTTTGCTGCCACAGCAAAGGGGCCAGCGGAGAAAAGTCATGCTGGTCCTCACTGCCTCCTGGAACCCCTTCAAATGCCCCACACAATTTGGCCCTCTCTGCTTTCCTGCCGACTCTAGCCTCAAAAGCACCTTTTTTCACTTTTGGCGCCCTCCGCAGCAAAAAAGACAAACGTCCAGCTTTTGCTGCCACAGCAAAGGGGCCAGCGGGGAAAAGTCATGCTGGTCCTCACTGCCTCCTGGAACCCCTTCAAATGCCTCACACAATTTGGCCCTCTCTGCTTTCCTGCCGACTCTAGCCTCAAAAGCACCTTTTTTCACTTTTGGCACCCTCCGCAGCAAAAAAGACAAACGTCCAGCTTTTGCTGCCACAGCAAAGGGGCCAGCGGGGAAAAGTCATGCTGGTCCTCACTGCCTCCTGGAACCCCTTCAAATGCCCCACACAATTTGGCCCTCTCTGCTTTCATGCCGACTCTAGCCTCAAAAACACCTTTTTTCACTTTTGGCGCCCTCCGCAGCAAAAAAGACAAACGTCCAGCTTTTGCTGCCACAGCAAAGGGGCCAGCGGGGAAAAGTCATGCTGGTCCTCACTGCCTCCTGGAACCCCTTCAAATGCCCCACACAATTTGGCCCTCTCTGCTTTCCTGCCGACTCTAGCCTCAAAAGCACCTTTTTTCACTTTTGGCGCCCTCCGCAGCAAAAAAGACAAACGTCCAGCTTTTGCTGCCACAGCAAAGGGGCCAGCGGAGAAAAGTCATGCTGGTCCTCACTGCCTCCTGGAACCCCTTCAAATGCCCCACACAATTTGGCCCTCTCTGCTTTCCTGCCGACTCTAGCCTCAAAAGCACCTTTTTTCACTCTTGGCGCCCTCCGCAGCAAAAAAGACAAACGTCCAGCTTTTGCTGCCACAGCAAAGGGGCCAGCGGGGAAAAGTCATGCTCGTCCTCACTGCCTCCTGGAACCCCTTCAAATGCCCCACACAATTTTGCCCTCTCTGCTTTCCTGCCGACTCTAGCCTCAAAAGCACCTTTTTTCACTTTTGGCACCCTCCGCAGCAAAAAAGACAAACGTCCAGCTTTTGCTGCCACAGCAAAGGGGCCAGCGGGGAAAAGTCATGCTGGTCCTCACTGCCTCCTGGAACCCCTTCAAATGCCCCACACAATTTGGCCCTCTCTGCTTTCATGCCGACTCTAGCCTCAAAAACACCTTTTTTCACTTTTGGCGCCCTCTGCAGCAAAAAAGACAAACGTCCAGCTTTTGCTGCCACAGCAAAGGGGCCAGCGGGGAAAAGTCATGCTGGTCCTCACTGCCTCCTGGAACCCCTTCAAATGCCCCACACAATTTGGCCCTCTCTGCTTTCCTGCCGACTCTAGCCTCAAAAGCACCTTTTTTCACTTTTGGCGCCCTCCGCAGCAAAAAAGACAAACGTCCAGCTTTTGCTGCCACAGCAAAGGGGCCAGCGGGGAAAAGTCATGCTGGTCCTCACTGCCTCCTGGAACCCCTTCAAATGCCCCACACAATTTGGCCCTCTCTGCTTTCCTGCCGACTCTAGCCTCAAAAGCACCTTTTTTCACTATTGGCGCCCTCCGCAGCAAAAAAGACAAACGTCCAGCTTTTGCTGCCACAGCAAAGGGGCCAGCGGGGAAAAGTCATGCTGGTCCTCACTGCCTCCTGGAACCCCTTCAAATGCCCCACACAATTTGGCCCTCTCTGCTTTCCTGCCGACTCTAGCCTCAAAAGCACCTTTTTTCACTTTTGGCGCCCTCCGCAGCAAAAAAGACAAACGTCCAGCTTTTGCTGCCACAGCAAAGGGGCCAGCGGGGAAAAGTCATGCTGGTCCTCACTGCCTCCTGGAACCCCTTCAAATGCCCCACACAATTTGGCCCTCTCTGCTTTCCTGCCGACTCTAGCCTCAAAAGCACCTTTTTTCACTTTTGGCGCCCTCCGCAGCAAAAAAGACAAACGTCCAGCTTTTGCTGCCACAGCAAAGGGGCCAGCGGAGAAAAGTCATGCTGGTCCTCACTGCCTCCTGGAACCCCTTCAAATGCCCCAC
This sequence comes from Vanellus vanellus, assembly GCF_965231255.1. Taxonomy (NCBI): domain Eukaryota; kingdom Metazoa; phylum Chordata; class Aves; order Charadriiformes; family Charadriidae; genus Vanellus; species Vanellus vanellus. Next base: position 6,764 of record NW_028128555.1, on the reverse strand, counting down.
ACAATTTGGCCCTCTCTGCTTTCCTGCCGACTCTAGCCTCAAAAGCACCTTTTTTCACTTTTGGCGCCCTCCGCAGCAAAAAAGACAAACGTCCAGCTTTTGCTGCCACAGCAAAGGGGCCAGCGGGGAAAAGTCATGCTGGTCCTCACTGCCTCCTGGAACCCCTTCAAATGCCCCACACAATTTGGCCCTCTCTGCTTTCCTGCCGACTCTAGCCTCAAAAGCACCTTTTTTCACTTTTGGCACCCTCCGCAGCAAAAAAGACAAACGTCCAGCTTTTGCTGCCACAGCAAAGGGGCCAGCGGGGAAAAGTCATGCTGGTCCTCACTGCCTCCTGGAACCCCTTCAAATGCCCCACACAATTTGGCCCTCTCTGCTTTCCTGCCGACTCTAGCCTCAAAAGCACCTTTTTTCACTTTTGGCGCCCTCTGCAGCAAAAAAGACAAACGTCCAGCTTTTGCTGCCACAGCAAAGGGGCCAGCGGGGAAAAGTCATGCTGGTCCTCACTGCCTCCTGGAACCCCTTCAAATGCCCCCACACAATTTGGCCCTCTCTGCTTTCCTGCCGACTCTATCCTCAAAAGCACCTTTTTTCACTTTTGGCGCCCTCCGCAGCAAAAAAGACAAACGTCCAGCTTTTGCTGCCACAGCAAAGAGGCCAGCGGGGAAAAGTCATGCTGGTCCTCACTGCCTCCTGGAACCCCTTCAAATGCCCCACACAATTTGGCCCTCTCTGCTTTCCTGCCGACTCTAGCCTCAAAAGCACCTTTTTTCACTTTTGGCACCCTCCGCAGCAAAAAAGACAAACGTCCAGCTTTTGCTGCCACAGCAAAGGGGCCAGCGGGGAAAAGTCATGCTGGTCCTCACTGCCTCCTGGAACCCCTTCAAATGCCCCACACAATTTGGCCCTCTCTGCTTTCCTGCCGACTCTAGCCTCAAAAGCACCTTTTTTCACTATTGGCGCCCTCCGCAGCAAAAAAGACAAACGTCCAGCTTTTGCTGCCACAGCAAAGGGGCCAGCGGGGAAAAGTCATGCTGGTCCTCACTGCCTCCTGGAACCCCTTCAAATGCCCCACACAATTTGGCCCTCTCTGCTTTCCTGCCGACTCTATCCACAAAAGCACCTTTTTTCACTTTTGGCGCCCTCTGCAGCAAAAAAGACAAACGTCCAGCTTTTGCTGCCACAGCAAAGGGGCCAGCGGGGAAAAGTCATGCTGGTCCTCACTGCCTCCTGGAACCCCTTCAAATGCCCCACACAATTTGGCCCTCTCTGCTTTCCTGCCGACTCTAGCCTCAAAAGCACCTTTTTTCACTTTTGGCGCCCTCCGCAGCAAAAAAGACAAACGTCCAGCTTTTGCTGCCACAGCAAAGGGGCCAGCGGAGAAAAGTCATGCTGGTCCTCACTGCCTCCTGGAACCCCTTCAAATGCCCCACACAATTTGGCCCTCTCTGCTTTCCTGCCGACTCTAGCCTCAAAAGCACCTTTTTTCACTTTTGGCGCCCTCCGCAGCAAAAAAGACAAACGTCCAGCTTTTGCTGCCACAGCAAAGGGGCCAGCGGGGAAAAGTCATGCTGGTCCTCACTGCCTCCTGGAACCCCTTCAAATGCCTCACACAATTTGGCCCTCTCTGCTTTCCTGCCGACTCTAGCCTCAAAAGCACCTTTTTTCACTTTTGGCACCCTCCGCAGCAAAAAAGACAAACGTCCAGCTTTTGCTGCCACAGCAAAGGGGCCAGCGGGGAAAAGTCATGCTGGTCCTCACTGCCTCCTGGAACCCCTTCAAATGCCCCACACAATTTGGCCCTCTCTGCTTTCCTGCCGACTCTATCCACAAAAGCACCTTTTTTCAATTTTGGCGCCCTCCGCAGCAAAAAAGACAAACGTCCAGCTTTTGCTGCCACAGCAAAGGGGCCAGCGGGGAAAAGTCATGCTGGTCCTCACTGCCTCCTGGAACCCCTTCAAATGCCCCACACAATTTGGCCCTCTCTGCTTTCCTGCCGACTCTAGCCTCAAAAGCACCTTTTTTCACTTTTGGCGCCCTCCGCAGCAAAAAAGACAAACGTCCAGCTTTTGCTGCCACAGCAAAGGGGCCAGCGGGGAAAAGTCATGCTGGTCCTCACTGCCTCCTGGAACCCCTTCAAATGCCTCACACAATTTGGCCCTCTCTGCTTTCCTGCCGACTCTAGCCTCAAAAGCACCTTTTTTCACTTTTGGCACCCTCCGCAGCAAAAAAGACAAACGTCCAGCTTTTGCTGCCACAGCAAAGGGGCCAGCGGGGAAAAGTCATGCTGGTCCTCACTGCCTCCTGGAACCCCTTCAAATGCCCCACACAATTTGGCCCTCTCTGCTTTCCTGCCGACTCTAGCCTCAAAAGCACCTTTTTTCACTTTTGGCGCCCTCCGCAGCAAAAAAGACAAACGTCCAGCTTTTGCTGCCACAGCAAAGGGGCCAGCGGGGAAAAGTCATGCTGGTCCTCACTGCCTCCTGGAACCCCTTCAAATGCCCCACACAATTTGGCCCTCTCTGCTTTCCTGCCGACTCTAGACTCAAAAGCACCTTTTTTCACTTTTGGCACCCTCCGCAGCAAAAAAGACAAACGTCCAGCTTTTGCTGCCACAGCAAAGGGGCCAGCGGGGAAAAGTCATGCTGGTCCTCACTGCCTCCTGGAACCCCTTCAAATGCCCCACACAATTTGGCCCTCTCTGCTTTCCTGCCGACTCTAGCCTCAAAAGCACCTTTTTTCACTTTTGGCGCCCTCCGCAGCAAAAAAGACAAACGTCCAGCTTTTGCTGCCACAGCAAAGGGGCCAGCGGGGAAAAGTCATGCTGGTCCTCACTGCCTCCTGGAACCCCTTCAAATGCCCCACACAATTTGGCCCTCTCTGCTTTCCTGCCCACTCTAGCCTCAAAAGCACCTTTTTTCACTTTTGGCGCCCTCCGCAGCAAAAAAGACAAACGTCCAGCTTTTGCTGCCACAGCAAAGGGGCCAGCGGGGAAAAGTCATGCTCGTCCTCACTGCCTCCTGGAACCCCTTCAAATGCCCCACACAATTTGGCCCTCTCTGCTTTCCTGCCGACTCTATCCTAAAAAACACGTTTTTCACCTTTGGCGCCCTCCGCAGCAAAAAAGACAAACGTCCAGCTTTTGCTGCCACAGCAAAGGGGCCAGCGGGGAAAAGTCATGCTGGTCCTCACTGCCTCCTGGAACACCTTCAAATGCCCCACACAATTTGGCCCTTTCTGCTTTCCTGCCGACTCTATCCACAAAAGCACCTTTTTTCACTTTTGGCGCCCTCTGCAGCAAAAAAGACAAACGTCCAGCTTTTGCTGCCACAGCAAAGGGGCCAGCGGGGAAAAGTCATGCTGGTCCTCACTGCCTCCTGGAACCCCTTCAAATGCCCCACACAATTTGGCCCTCTCTGCTTTCCTGCCGACTCTAGCCTCAAAAGCACCTTTTTTCACTTTTGGCACCCTCCGCAGCAAAAAAGACAAACGTCCAGCTTTTGCTGCCACAGCAAAGGGGCCAGCGGAGAAAAGTCATGCTGGTCCTCACTGCCTCCTGGAACCCCTTCAAATGCCCCACACAATTTGGCCCTCTCTGCTTTCCTGCCGACTCTAGCCTCAAAAGCACCTTTTTTCACTTTTGGCGCCCTCCGCAGCAAAAAAGACAAAACGTCCAGCTTTTGCTGCCACAGCAAAGGGGCCAGCGGGGAAAAGTCATGCTGGTCCTCACTGCCTCCTGGAACCCCTTCAAATGCCCCACACAATTTGGCCCTCTCTGCTTTCCTGCCGACTCTAGCCTCAAAAGCACCTTTTTTCACTTTTGGCACCCTCCGCAGCAAAAAAGACAAACGTCCAGCTTTTGCTGCCACAGCAAAGGGGCCAGCGGGGAAAAGTCATGCTGGTCCTCACTGCCTCCTGGAACCCCTTCAAATGCCCCACACAATTTGGCCCTCTCTGCTTTCCTGCCGACTCTAGCCTCAAAAGCACCTTTTTTCACTTTTGGCGCCCTCCGCAGCAAAAAAGACAAACGTCCAGCTTTTGCTGCCACAGCAAAGGGGCCAGCGGGGAAAAGTCATGCTGGTCCTCACTGCCTCCTGGAACCCCTTCAAATGCCCCACACAATTTGGCCCTCTCTGCTTTCCTGCCCACTCTAGCCTCAAAAGCACCTTTTTCACTTTTGGCGCCCTCCGCAGCAAAAAAGACAAACGTCCAGCTTTTGCTGCCACAGCAAAGGGGCCAGCGGGAAAAAGTCATGCTGGTCCTCACTGCCTCCTGGAACCCCTTCAAATGCCCCACACAATTTGGCCCTCTCTGCTTTCCTGCCCACTCTAGCCTCAAAAGCACCTTTTTTCACTTTTGGCGCCCTCCGCAGCAAAAAAGACAAACGTCCAGCTTTTGCTGCCACAGCAAAGGGGCCAGCGGGGAAAAGTCATGCTGGTCCTCACTGCCTCCTGGAACACCTTCAAATGCCCCACACAATTTGGCCCTCTCTGCTTTCCTGCCGACTCTATCCTCAAAAACACCTTTTTTCACCTTTGGCGCCCCCCGCAGCAAAAAAGACAAACGTCCAGCTTTTGCTGCCACAGCAAAGGGGCCAGCGGGGAAAAGTCATGCTGGTCCTCACTGCCTCCTGGAACCCCTTCAAATGCCCCACACAATTTGGCCCTCTCTGCTTTCCTGCCGACTCTAGCCTCAAAAGCACCTTTTTTCACTTTTGGCGCCCTCCGCAGCAAAAAAGACAAACGTCCAGCTTTTGCTGCCACAGCAAAGGGGCCAGCGGGGAAAAGTCATGCTGGTCCTCACTGCCTCCTGGAACCCCTTCAAATGCCCCACACAATTTGGCCCTCTCTGCTTTCCTGCCGACTCTATCCTCAAAAGCACCTTTTTTCACTTTTGGCGCCCTCCGCAGCAAAAAAGACAAACGTCCAGCTTTTGCTGCCACAGCAAAGGGGCCAGCGGGGAAAAGTCATGCTGGTCCTCACTGCCTCCTGGAACACCTTCAAATGCCCCACACAATTTGGCCCTCTCTGCTTTCCTGCCGACTCTATCCTCAAAAACACGTTTTTCACCTTTGGCGCCCTCCGCAGCAAAAAAGACAAACGTCCAGCTTTTGCTGCCACAGCAAAGGGGCCAGCGGGGAAAAGTCATGCTGGTCCTCACTGCCTCCTGGAACACCTTCAAATGCCCCACACAATTTGGCCCTCTCTGCTTTCCTGCCGACTCTATCCACAAAAGCACCTTTTTTCACTTTTGGCGCCCTCTGCAGCAAAAAAGACAAACGTCCAGCTTTTGCTGCCACAGCAAAGGGGCCAGCGGGGAAAAGTCATGCTGGTCCTCACTGCCTCCTGGAACCCCTTCAAATGCCCCACACAATTTGGCCCTCTCTGCTTTCCTGCCGACTCTAGCCTCAAAAGCACCTTTTTTTCACTTTTGGCGCCCTCCGCAGCAAAAAAGACAAACGTCCAGCTTTTGCTGCCACAGCAAAGGGGCCAGCGGAGAAAAGTCATGCTGGTCCTCACTGCCTCCTGGAACCCCTTCAAATGCCCCACACAATTTGGCCCTCTCTGCTTTCCTGCCGACTCTAGCCTCAAAAGCACCTTTTTTCACTTTTGGCGCCCTCCGCAGCAAAAAGACAAACGTCCAGCTTTTGCTGCCACAGCAAAGGGGCCAGCGGGGAAAAGTCATGCTGGTCCTCACTGCCTCCTGGAACCCCTTCAAATGCCCCACACAATTTGGCCCTCTCTGCTTTCCTGCCGACTCTAGCCTCAAAAGCACCTTTTTTCACTTTTGGCACCCTCCGCAGCAAAAAGACAAACGTCCAGCTTTTGCTGCCACAGCAAAGGGGCCAGCGGGGAAAAGTCATGCTGGTCCTCACTGCCTCCTGGAACCCCTTCAAATGCCCCACACAATTTGGCCCTCTCTGCTTTCATGCCGACTCTAGCCTCAAAAACACCTTTTTCACTTTTGGCGCCCTCCGCAGCAAAAAAGACAAACGTCCAGCTTTTGCTGCCACAGCAAAGGGGCCAGCGGGGAAAAGTCATGCTGGTCCTCACTGCCTCCTGGAACCCCTTCAAATGCCCCACACAATTTGGCCCTCTCTGCTTTCCTGCCCACTCTAGACTCAAAAGCACCTTTTTTCACTTTTGGCACCCTCCGCAGCAAAAAAGACAAACCTCCAGCTTTTGCTGCCACAGCAAAGGGGCCAGCGGGGAAAAGTCATGCTGGTCCTCACTGCCTCCTGGAACCCCTTCAAATGCCCCACACAATTTGGCCCTCTCTGCTTTCCTGCCGACTCCAGCCTCAAAAGCACCTTTTTTCACTTTTGGCGCCCTCCGCAGCAAAAAAGACAAACGTCCAGCTTTTGCTGCCACAGCAAAGGGGCCAGCGGGGAAAAGTCATGCTGGTCCTCACTGCCTCCTGGAACCCCTTCAAATGCCCCACACAATTTGGCCCTCTCTGCTTTCCTGCCGACTCTAGACTCAAAAGCACCTTTTTTCACTTTTGGCACCCTCCGCAGCAAAAAAGACAAACGTCCAGCTTTTGCTGCCACAGCAAAGGGGCCAGCGGGGAAAAGTCATGCTGGTCCTCACTGCCTCCTGGAACCCCTTCAAATGCCCCACACAATTTGGCCCTCTCTGCTTTCCTGCCCACTCTAGCCTCAAAAGCACCTTTTTTCACTTTTGAGGCTAGAGTGGGCAGGAAAGCAGAGAGGGCCAAATTGTGTGGGGCATTTGAAGGGGTTCCAGGAGGCAGTGAGGACCAGC
>NW_028128556.1:0-30658 GCF_965231255.1 Vanellus vanellus | reverse complement strand
CAGGAAAGCAGAGAGGGCCAAATTGTCTGGGGCATTTGAAGAGGTTCCAGGACGGAGTGAGAACCAGCATTACTTTTCCCCGCTGGCATCTTTGCTGTGGCAGCAAAACCTGGACGTTTGTCTTTTTTGCTCCTGAGGTTGCCGAAAGCGAAAACAGGTGCTTTTGAGGATGGAGTCCGCAGGAAAGCAGAGAGGACCAAATTGTCTGTGGCATTTGAAAGGGTTCCAGGAGGCAGTGAGAACCAGCATTACTTTTCCTCACTGGCACCTCTGCTGTGGCAGCAAAAGCTGGACGTTTGTCTTTTTTGCTCCGGAGGATGCCGAAAGCGAAAACAGGTGCTTTTGAGGATGGAGTCCGCAGGAAAGCAGAGAGGGCCAATTTGTCTGGGGCATTTGAAAGGGTTCCAGGAGGTAGTGAGAACCAGCATTACTTTTCTTGGCTGGCACCTTTGCTGTGGCAGCAAAACCTGGACGTTTGTCTTTTTTGCTCCGGAGGCTGCCGAAAGCGAAAACAGGTGCTTTTGAGGATGGAGTCCGCAGGAAAGCAGAGAGGGCCAAATTGTCTGGGGCATTTGAAAGGGTTCCAGGAGGCAGTGAGAACCAGCATTACTTTTCCCGGCTGGCACCTTTGCTGTGGCAGCAAAACCTGGACATTTGTCATTTTTGCTCCGGAGGCTGCCGAAAGCGAAAACAGGTGCTTTTGAGGATGGAGTCCGCAGGAAAGCAGAGAGGGCCAAATTGTCTGGGGCATTTGAAAGGGTTCCAGGAGGCAGTGAGAACCACCATTACTTTTCCCCGGTGGCACCTTTGCTGTGGCAGCAAAAGCTGGACGTTTGTCTTTTTTGCTCTGGAGGATGCCGAAAGTGAAAACAGGTGCTTTTGAGGATGGAGTCCGCAGGAAAGCAGAGAGGGCCAAATTGTCTGGGGCATTTGAAAGAGTTCCAGGAGGCAGTGAGAACCAGCATTACTTTTCCCGGCTGGCACGTTTGCTGTGGCAGCAAAACCTGGACGTTTGTCTTTTTTGCTCCTGAGGATGCCGAAAGCGAAAACAGGTGCTTTTGAGCATGGAGTCCGCAGGAAAGCAGAGAGGGCCAAATTGTCTGGGGCATTTGAAAGAGTTCCAGGAGGCAGTGAGAACCAGCATTACTTTTCCCCGCTGGCACCTTTTCTGTGGCAGCAAAAGCTGGACGTTTGTCTTTTTTGCTCCGGAGGCTGCCGAAAGCGAAAACAGGTGCTTTTGAGGATGGAGTCCGCAGGAAAGCAGAGAGTGCCAAATTGTCTGTGGCATTTGAAGAGGTTCCAGGAGGCAATGAGGACCAGCATTACTTTTCCCGGCTGGCACGTTTGCTGTGGCAGCAAAAGCTGGACGTTTTTCTTTTTACAACCGGAGGGCGCCGAAAGTGAAAAAAGGCGCTTTTGAGGATGGAGTCCGCAGGAAAGCAGAGAGGGCCAAATTGTCTGGGGCATTTGAAAGGGTTCCAGGAGGCAGTGAGAACCAGCATTACTTTTCCCCGCTGGCACCTTTGCTGTGGCAGCAAAAGCTGGACGTTTGTCTTTTTTGCTCCTGAGGATGCCGAAAGCGAAAACAGGTGCTTTTGAGGATGGAGTCCGCAGGAAAGCAGAGAGGGCCAAATTGTCTGGGGCATTTGAAAGAGTTCCAGGAGGCAGTGAGAACCAGCATTACTTTTCCCGGCTGGCACCTTTGCTGTGGCAGCAAAAGCTGGACGTTTGTCTTTTTTGCTCCGGAGGCTGCCGAAAACGAAAACAGGTGCTTTTGAGGATGGAGTCCGCAGGAAAGCAGAGAGGGCCAAATTGTCTGGGGCATTTGAAAGGGTTCCAGGAGGCAGTGAGAACCAGCATTACTTTTGCCCGCTGGCACCTTTGCTGTGGCAGCAAAAGCTGGACGTTTGTCTTTTTTGCTCCTGAGGTTTCCGAAAGCGAAAACAGGTGCTTTTGAGGATGGAGTCCGCAGGAAAGCAGAGAGGGCCAAATTGTCTGGGGCATTTGAAGAGGTTCCAGGAGGCAATGAGGACCCGCATAACTTTCCCCCGCTGGTACATTTGCTGTGGCAGCAAAACCTGGACGTTTGTCTTTTTTGCTCCGGAGGCTGCCGAAAGCGAAAACAGGTGCTTTTGAGGATGGAGTCCGCAGGAAAGCAGAGAGGGCCAAATTGTCTGGGGCATTTGAAAGGGTTCCAGGAGGCAGTGAGAACCAGCATTACTTTTGTCCGCTGGCACCTTTGCTGTGGCAGCAAAAGCTGGACGTTTGTCTTTTCTGCTCCTGAGGATGCCGAAAGCGAAAACAGGTGCTTTTGAGGATGGAGTCCGCAGGAAAGCAGAGAGGGCCAAATTGTCTGTGGCATTTGAAGAGGTTCCAGGAGGCAATGTGGACCAGCATAACTTTTCCCCGCTGGCACATTTGCTGTGGCAGCAAAACCTGGACGTTTGTCTTTTTTGCTCCGGAGGCTGCCGAAAGCGAAAACAGGTGCTTTTGAGGATGGAGTCCGCAGGAAAGCAGAGAGGGCCAAATTGTCTGGGGCATTTGAAAGGGTTCCAGGAGGCAGTGAGAACCAGCATTACTTTTCCCGGCTGGCACCTTTGCTGTGGCAGCAAAACCTGGACGTTTGTCTTTTTTGCTCCGGAGGCTGCCGAAAGCGAAAACAGGTGCTTTTGAGGATGGAGTCCACAGGAAAGCAGAGAGGGCCAAATTGTCTGGGGCATTTGAAAGGGTTCCAGGAGGCAGTGAGAACCAGCATTACTTTTCCCCGCTGGCACCTTTGCTGTGGCAGCAAAAGCTGGACGTTTGTCTTTTTTGCTCCTGAGTTTGCCGAAAGCGAAAACAGGTGCTTTTGAGGATGGAGTCCGCAGGAAAGCAGAGAGGGCCAAATTGTCTGGGGCATTTGAAAGGGTTCCAGGAGGCAGTGAGAACCAGCATTACTTTTCCCCGCTGGCACCTTTGCTGTGGCAGCAAAAGCTGGACGTTTTTATTTTTTGCTCCTGAGGATGCCGAAAGCGAAAACAGGTGCTTTTGAGGATGGAGTCCGCAGGAAAGCAGAGAGGGCCAAATTGTCTGGGGCATTTGAAAGAGTTCCAGGAGGCAGTGAGAACCAGCATTACTTTTCCCGGCTGGCACCTTTGCTGTGGCAGCAAAAGCTGGACGTTTGTCTTTTTTGCTCCGGAGGCTGCCGAAAACGAAAACAGGTGCTTTTGAGGATGGAGTCCGCAGGAAAGCAGAGAGGGCCAAATTGTCTGGGGCATTTGAAAGGGTTCCAGGAGGCAGTGAGAACCAGCATTACTTTTGCCCGCTGGCACCTTTGCTGTGGCAGCAAAAGCTGGACGTTTGTCTTTTTTGCTCCTGAGGTTTCCGAAAGCGAAAACAGGTGCTTTTGAGGATGGAGTCCGCAGGAAAGCAGAGAGGGCCAAATTGTCTGTGGCATTTGAAGAGGTTCCAGGAGGCAATGAGGACCAGCATAACTTTTCCCCGCTGGCACATTTGCTGTGGCAGCAAAACCTGGACGTTTGTCTTTTTTGCTCCGGAGGCTGCCGAAAGCGAAAACAGGTGCTTTTGAGGATAAAGTCCGCAGGAAAGCAGAGAGGGCCAAATTGTCTGGGGCATTTGAAAGGGTTCCAGGAGGCAGTGAGAACCAGCATTACTTTTCCCCGCTGGCACCTTTGCTGTGGCAGCAAAAGCTGGACGTTTGTCTTTTTTGCTCCTGAGGTTGCCGAAAGCGAAAACATGTGCTTTTGAGGATGGAGTCCGCAGGAAAGCAGAGAGGGCCAAATTGTCTGGGGCATTTGAAAGAGTTCCAGGAGGCAGTGAGAACCAGCATTACTTTTCCCCGCTGGCACCTTTGCTGTGGCAGCAAAAGCTGGACGTTTGTCTTTTTTGCTCTGGAGGATGCCGAAAGCGAAAACAGGTGCTTTTGAGGATGGAGTCCGCAGGAAAGCAGAGAGGGCCAAATTGTCTGGGGCATTTGAAAGAGTTCCAGGAGGCAGTGAGAACCAGCATTACTTTTCCCGGCTGGCACCTTTGCTGTGGCAGCAAAACCTGGACGTTTGTCTTTTTTGCTCCGGAGGCTGCCGAAAGCGAAAACAGGTGCTTTTGAGGATGGAGTCCGCAGGAAAGCAGAGAGGGCCAAATTGTCTGGGGCATTTGAAAGGGTTCCAGGAGGCAGTGAGAACCAGCATTACTTTTCCTCACTGGCACCTCTGCTGTGGCAGCAAAACCTGGACGTTTGTCTTTTTTTGCTCCTGAGGATGCCGAAAGCGAAAACAGGTGCTTTTGAGGATGGAGTCCGCAGGAAAGCAGAGAGGGCCAAATTGTCTGGGGCATTTGAAAGGGTTCCAGGAGGTAGTGAGAACCAGCATTACTTTTCTTGGCTGGCACTTTTGCTGTGGCAGCAAAACCTGGACGTTTGTCTTTTTTGCTCCGGAGGCTGCCGAAAGCGAAAACAGGTGCTTTTGAGGATGGAGTCCGCAGGAAAGCAGAGAGGGCCAAATTGTCTGGGGCATTTGAAAGGGTTCCAGGAGGCAGTGAGAACCAGCATTACTTTTCCCGGCTGGCACCTTTGCTGTGGCAGCAAAACCTGGACGTTTGTCTTTTTTGCTCCGGAGGCTGCCGAAAGCGAAAACAGGTGCTTTTGAGGATGGAGTCCGCAGGAAAGCAGAGAGGGCCAAATTGTCTGGGGCATTTGAAAGGGTTCCAGGAGGCAGTGAGAACCAGCATTACTTTTCCCCGGTGGCACCTTTGCTGTGGCAGCAAAAGCTGGACGTTTGTCTTTTTTGCTCTGCAGGATGCCGAAAGCGAAAACAGGTACTTTTGAGGATGGAGTCCGCAGGAAAGCAGAGAGGGCCAAATTGTCTGGGGCATTTGAAAGAGTTCCAGGAGGCAGTGAGAACCAGCATTACTTTTCCCGGCTGGCACGTTTGCTGTGGCAGCAAAACCTGGACGTTTGTCTTTTTTGCTCCGGAGGCTGCCGAAAGCGAAAACAGGTGCTTTTGAGGATGGAGTCCGCAGGAAAGCTGAGAGTGCCAAATTGTCTGTGGCATTTGAAGAGGTTCCAGGAGGCAATGAGGACCAGCATCACTTTTCCCCGCTGGCACCTTTGCTGTGGCAGCAAAAGCTGGACGTTTGTCTTTTTACAACCGGAGGGCGCCGAAAGTGAAAAAAGGCGCTTTTGAGGATGGAGTCTGGAGGAAAGTAGAGAGGGCCAAATTGTCTGTGGCATTTGAAAGGGTTCCAGGAGGCAGTGAGAACCAGCATTACTTTTCCCCGGTGGCACCTTTGCTGTGGCAGCAAAAGCTGGACGTTTGTCTTTTTTGCTCCTGAGGTTGCCGAAAGCGAAAACAGGTGCTTTTGAGGATGGAGTCCGCAGGAAAGCAGAGAGGGCCAAATTGTCTGGGGCATTTGAAAGAGTTCCAGGAGGCAGTGAGAACCAGCATTACTTTTCCCGGCTGGCACCTTTGCTGTGGCAGCAAAAGCTGGACGTTTGTCTTTTTTGCTCCGGAGGCTGCCGAAAGCGAAAACAGGTGCTTTTGAGGATGGAGTCCGCAGGAAAGCAGAGAGGGCCAAATTGTCTGGGGCATTTGAAAGAGTTCCAGGAGGCAGTGAGAACCAGCATTACTTTTGCCTGCTGGCACCTTTGCTGTGGCAGCAAAAGCTGGACGTTTGTCTTTTTTGCTCCCGAGTTTTCCGAAAGCGAAAACAGGTGCTTTTGAGGATGGAGTCTGCAGGAAAGCAGAGAGGGCCAAATTGTCTGTGGCATTTGAAGAGGTTCCAGGAGGCAATGAGGACCAGCATAACTTTTCCCCGCTGGCACATTTGCTGTGGCAGCAAAACCTGGACGTTTGTCTTTTTTGCTCCTGAGGTTGACAAAAGCGAAAACAGGTGCTTTTGAGGATGGAGTCCGCAGGAAAGCAGAGAGGGCCAAATTGTCTGGGGCATTTGAAAGAGTTCCAGGAGGCAGTGAGAACCAGCATTACTTTTCCCCGCTGGCACCTTTGCTGTGGCAGCAAAACCTGGACGTTTGTCTTTTTTGCTCCGGAGGCTGCCGAAAGCGAAAACAGGTGCTTTTGAGGATGGAGTCCGCAGGAAAGCAGAGAGGGCCAAATTGTCTGGGGCATTTGAAGAGGTTCCAGGAGGCAGTGAGAACCAGCATTACTTTTCCTCCCTGGCTTCTTTGCTGTGGCAGCAAAAGCTGGACGTTTGTCTTTTTTGCTCCTGAGGTTGCCGAAAGCGAAAACAGGTGCTTTTGAGGATGGAGTCCGCAGGAAAGCAGAGAGGGCCAAATTGTCTGTGGCATTTGAAAGGGTTCCAGGAGGCAGTGAGAACCAGCATTAGTTTTCCCTGCTGGCACCTTTGCTGTGGCAGCAAAAGCTGGACGTTTGTCTTTTTTGCTCCTGAGGTTGCCGAAAGCGAAAACAGGTGCTTTTGAGGATGGAGTCCGCAGGAAAGCAGAGAGGGCCAAATTGTCTGGGGCATTTGAAAGGGTTCCAGGAGGCAGTGAGAACCAGCATTACTTTTCCCCGCTGGCACCTTTGCTGTGGCAGCAAAAGCTGGACGTTTGTATTTTTTGCTCCTGAGGATGCCGAAAGCGAAAACAGGTGCTTTTGAGGATGGAGTCCGCAGGAAAGCAGAGAGGGCCAAATTGTCTGGGGCATTTGAAAGGGTTCCAGGAGGTAGTGAGAACCAGCATTACTTTTCCCGGCTGGCACCTTTGCTGTGGCAGCAAAAGCTGGACGTTTGTCTTTTTTGCTCCTGAGGATGCCGAAAGCGAAAACAGGTGCTTTTGAGGATGGAGTCCGCAGGAAAGCAGAGAGGGCCAAATGTCTGGGGCATTTGAAAGGGTTCCAGAAGGCAGTGAGAACCAGCATTACTTTTCCCCGCTGGCACCTTTGCTGTGGCAGCAAAAGCTGGACGTTTGTCTTTTTGCTCCTGAGGATGCCGAAAGCGAAACAGGTGCTTTTGAGGATGGAGTCCGCAGGAAAGCAGAGAGGGCCAAATTGTCTGGGGCATTTGAAAGAGTTCCAGGAGGCAGTGAGAACCAGCATTACTTTTCCCGGCTGGCACCTTTGCTGTGGCAGCAAAACCTGGACGTTTGTCTTTTTTGCTCCGGAGGCTGCCGAAAACGAAAACAGGTGCTTTTGAGGATGGAGTCCGCAGGAAAGCAGAGAGGGCCAAATTGTCTGGGGCATTTGAAAGGGTTCCAGGAGGCAGTGAGAACCAGCATTACTTTTGCCCGCTGGCACCTTTGCTGTGGCAGCAAAAGCTGGACGTTTGTCTTTTTTGCTCTGGAGGCTGCCGAAAGCGAAAACAGGTGCTTTTGAGGATGGAGTCCGCAGGAAAGCAGAGAGGGCCAAATTGTCTGGGGCATTTGAAAGGGTTCCAGAAGGCAGTGAGAACCAGCATTACTTTTCCCCGCTGGCACCTTTGCTGTGGCAGCAAAACCTGGACGTTTGTCTTTTTTGCTCCGGAGGTTTCCGAAAGCGAAAACAGGTGCTTTTGAGGATGGAGTCCGCAGGAAAGCAGAGAGGGCCAAATTGTCTGGGGCATTTGAAAGGGTTCCAGGAGGCAGTGAGAACCAGCATTACTTTTGTCCGCTGGCACCTTTGCTGTGGCAGCAAAAGCTGGACGTTTGTCTTTTTTGCTCCGGAGGCTGCCGAAAGCGAAAACAGGTGCTTTTGAGGATGGAGTCCGCAGGAAAGCAGAGAGGGCCAAATTGTCTGGGGCATTTGAAAGGGTTCCAGGAGGCAGTGAGAACCAGCATTACTTTTCCGCGCTGGCACCTTTGCTGTGGCAGCAAAACCTGGACGTTTGTCTTTTTTGCTCCGGAGGCTGCCGAAAGCGAAAACAGGTGCTTTTGAGGATGGAGTCCGCAGGAAAGCAGAGAGGGCCAAATAGTCTGGGGCATTTGAAAGGGTTCCAGGAGGCAGTGAGAACCAGCATTACTTTTCCCGGCTGGCACCTTTGCTGTGGCAGCAAAACCTGGACGTTTGGCTTTTTTGCTCCGGAGGTTGCCGAAAGCGAAAACAGGTGCTTTTGAGGATGGAGTCCGCAGGAAAGCAGAGAGGGCCAAATTGTCTGGGGCATTTGAAGAGGTTCCAGGACGGAGTGAGAACCAGCATTACTTTTCCCCGCTGGCATCTTTGCTGTGGCAGCAAAACCTGGACGTTTGTCTTTTTTGCTCCTGAGGTTGCCGAAAGCGAAAACAGGTGCTTTTGAGGATGGAGTCCGCAGGAAAGCAGAGAGGACCAAATTGTCTGTGGCATTTGAAAGGGTTCCAGGAGGCAGTGAGAACCAGCATTACTTTTCGTCACTGGCACCTCTGCTGTGGCAGCAAAAGCTGGACGTTTGTCTTTTTTGCTCCTGAGGATGCCGAAAGCGAAAACAGGTGCTTTTGAGGATGGAGTCCGCAGGAAAGCAGAGAGGGCCAATTTGTCTGGGGCATTTGAAAGGGTTCCAGGAGGTAGTGAGAACCAGCATTACTTTTCTTGGCTGGCACCTTTGCTGTGGCAGCAAAACCTGGACGTTTGTCTTTTTTGCTCCGGAGGCTGCCGAAAGCGAAAACAGGTGCTTTTGAGGATGGAGTCCGCAGGAAAGCAGAGAGGGCCAAATTGTCTGGGGCATTTGAAAGGGTTCCAGGAGGCAGTGAGAACCAGCATTACTTTTCCCGGCTGGCACCTTTGCTGTGGCAGCAAAACCTGGACATTTGTCATTTTTGCTCCGGAGGCTGCCGAAAGCGAAAACAGGTGCTTTTGAGGATGGAGTCCGCAGGAAAGCAGAGAGGGCCAAATTGTCTGGGGCATTTGAAAGGGTTCCAGGAGGCAGTGAGAACCACCATTACTTTTCCCCGGTGGCACCTTTGCTGTGGCAGCAAAAGCTGGACGTTTGTCTTTTTTGCTCTGGAGGATGCCGAAAGCGAAAACAGGTGCTTTTGAGGATGGAGTCCGCAGGAAAGCAGAGAGGGCCAAATTGTCTGGGGCATTTGAAAGAGTTCCAGGAGGCAGTGAGAACCAGCATTACTTTTCCCGGCTGGCACGTTTGCTGTGGCAGCAAAACCTGGACGTTTGTCTTTTTTGCTCCTGAGGATGCCGAAAGCGAAAACAGGTGCTTTTGAGCATGGAGTCCGCAGGAAAGCAGAGAGGGCCAAATTGTCTGGGGCATTTGAAAGAGTTCCAGGAGGCAGTGAGAACCAGCATTACTTTTCCCCGCTGGCACCTTTTCTGTGGCAGCAAAAGCTGGACGTTTGTCTTTTTTGCTCCGGAGGCTGCCGAAAGCGAAAACAGGTGCTTTTGAGGATGGAGTCCGCAGGAAAGCAGAGAGTGCCAAATTGTCTGTGGCATTTGAAGAGGTTCCAGGAGGCAATGAGGACCAGCATTACTTTTCCCGGCTGGCACGTTTGCTGTGGCAGCAAAAGCTGGACGTTTTTCTTTTTACAACCGGAGGGCGCCGAAAGTGAAAAAAGGCGCTTTTGAGGATGGAGTCCGCAGGAAAGCAGAGAGGGCCAAATTGTCTGGGGCATTTGAAAGGGTTCCAGGAGGCAGTGAGAACCAGCATTACTTTTCCCCGCTGGCACCTTTGCTGTGGCAGCAAAAGCTGGACGTTTGTCTTTTTTGCTCCTGAGGATGCCGAAAGCGAAAACAGGTGCTTTTGAGGATGGAGTCCGCAGGAAAGCAGAGAGGGCCAAATTGTCTGGGGCATTTGAAAGAGTTCCAGGAGGCAGTGAGAACCAGCATTACTTTTGCCCGCTGGCACCTTTGCTGTGGCAGCAAAAGCTGGACGTTTGTCTTTTTTGCTCCTGAGGTTTCCGAAAGCGAAAACAGGTGCTTTTGAGGATGGAGTCCGCAGGAAAGCAGAGAGGGCCAAATTGTCTGGGGCATTTGAAGAGGTTCCAGGAGGCAATGAGGACCAGCATAACTTTTCCCCGCTGGTACATTTGCTGTGGCAGCAAAACCTGGACGTTTGTCTTTTTTGCTCCGGAGGCTGCCGAAAGCGAAAACAGGTGCTTTTGAGGATGGAGTCCGCAGGAAAGCAGAGAGGGCCAAATTGTCTGGGGCATTTGAAAGGGTTCCAGGAGGCAGTGAGAACCAGCATTACTTTTGTCCGCTGGCACCTTTGCTGTGGCAGCAAAAGCTGGACGTTTGTCTTTTCTGCTCCTGAGGATGCCGAAAGCGAAAACAGGTGCTTTTGAGGATGGAGTCCGCAGGAAAGCAGAGAGGGCCAAATTGTCTGTGGCATTTGAAGAGGTTCCAGGAGGCAATGTGGACCAGCATAACTTTTCCCCGCTGGCACCTTTGCTGTGGCAGCAAAAGCTGGACGTTTGTCTTTTTTGCTCCTGAGTTTGCCGAAAGCGAAAACAGGTGCTTTTGAGGATGGAGTCCGCAGGAAAGCAGAGAGGGCCAAATTGTCTGGGGCATTTGAAAGGGTTCCAGGAGGCAGTGAGAACCAGCATTACTTTTCCCCGGTGGCACCTTTGCTGTGGCAGCAAAAGCTGGACGTTTGTCTTTTTTGCTCTGCAGGATGCCGAAAGCGAAAACAGGTACTTTTGAGGATGGAGTCCGCAGGAAAGCAGAGAGGGCCAAATTGTCTGGGGCATTTGAAAGAGTTCCAGGAGGCAGTGAGAACCAGCATTACTTTTCCCGGCTGGCACGTTTGCTGTGGCAGCAAAACCTGGACGTTTGTCTTTTTTGCTCCGGAGGCTGCCGAAAGCGAAAACAGGTGCTTTTGAGGATGGAGTCCGCAGGAAAGCTGAGAGTGCCAAATTGTCTGTGGCATTTGAAGAGGTTCCAGGAGGCAATGAGGACCAGCATCACTTTTCCCCGCTGGCACCTTTGCTGTGGCAGCAAAAGCTGGACGTTTGTCTTTTTACAACCGGAGGGCGCCGAAAGTGAAAAAAGGCGCTTTTGAGGATGGAGTCTGGAGGAAAGTAGAGAGGGCCAAATTGTCTGTGGCATTTGAAAGGGTTCCAGGAGGCAGTGAGAACCAGCATTACTTTTCCCCGGTGGCACCTTTGCTGTGGCAGCAAAAGCTGGACGTTTGTCTTTTTTGCTCCTGAGGTTGCCGAAAGCGAAAACAGGTGCTTTTGAGGATGGAGTCCGCAGGAAAGCAGAGAGGGCCAAATTGTCTGGGGCATTTGAAAGAGTTCCAGGAGGCAGTGAGAACCAGCATTACTTTTGCCTGCTGGCACCTTTGCTGTGGCAGCAAAAGCTGGACGTTTGTCTTTTTTGCTCCCGAGTTTTCCGAAAGCGAAAACAGGTGCTTTTGAGGATGGAGTCTGCAGGAAAGCAGAGAGGGCCAAATTGTCTGTGGCATTTGAAGAGGTTCCAGGAGGCAATGAGGACCAGCATAACTTTTCCCCGCTGGCACATTTGCTGTGGCAGCAAAACCTGGACGTTTGTCTTTATTGCTCCTGAGGTTGACAAAAGCGAAAACAGGTGCTTTTGAGGATGGAGTCCGCAGGAAAGCAGAGAGGGCCAAATTGTCTGGGGCATTTGAAAGAGTTCCAGGAGGCAGTGAGAACCAGCATTACTTTTCCCCGCTGGCACCTTTGCTGTGGCAGCAAAACCTGGACGTTTGTCTTTTTTGCTCCGGAGGCTGCCGAAAGCGAAAACAGGTGCTTTTGAGGATGGAGTCCGCAGGAAAGCAGAGAGGGCCAAATTGTCTGGGGCATTTGAAGAGGTTCCAGGAGGCAGTGAGAACCAGCATTACTTTTCCTCGCTGGCTTCTTTGCTGTGGCAGCAAAACCTGGACGTTTGTCTTTTTTGCTCCTGAGGTTGCCGAAAGTGAAAACAGGTGCTTTTAAGGATGGAGTCCGCAGGAAAGCAGAGAGGGCCAAATTGTCTGTGGCATTTGAAAGGGTTCCAGGAGGCAGTGAGAACCACCATTAGTTTTCCCTGCTGGCACCTTTGCTGTGGCAGCAAAAGCTGGACGTTTGTCTTTTTTGCTCCTGAGGTTGCCGAAAGCGAAAACAGGTGCTTTTGAGGATGGAGTCCGCAGGAAAGCAGAGAGGGCCAAATTGTCTGGGGCATTTGAAAGGGTTCCAGGAGGCAGTGAGAACCAGCATTACTTTTCCCCGCTGGCACCTTTGCTGTGGCAGCAAAAGCTGGACGTTTGTATTTTTTGCTCCTGAGGATGCCGAAAGCGAAAACAGGTGCTTTTGAGGATGGAGTCCGCAGGAAAGCAGAGAGGGCCAAATTGTCTGGGGCATTTGAAAGGGTTCCAGGAGGTAGTGAGAACCAGCATTACTTTTCCCGGCTGGCACCTTTGCTGTGGCAGCAAAACCTGGACGTTTGTCTTTTTTGCTCCGGAGGCTGCCGAAAACGAAAACAGGTGCTTTTGAGGATGGAGTCCGCAGGAAAGCAGAGAGGGCCAAATTGTCTGGGGCATTTGAAAGGGTTCCAGGAGGCAGTGAGAACCAGCATTACTTTTGCCCGCTGGCACCTTTGCTGTGGCAGCAAAAGCTGGACGTTTGTCTTTTTTGCTCTGGAGGCTGCCGAAAGCGAAAACAGGTGCTTTTGAGGATGGAGTCCGCAGGAAAGCAGAGAGGGCCAAATTGTCTGGGGCATTTGAAAGGGTTCCAGAAGGCAGTGAGAACCAGCATTACTTTTCCCCGCTGGCACCTTTGCTGTGGCAGCAAAACCTGGACGTTTGTCTTTTTTGCTCCGGAGGTTTCCGAAAGCGAAAACAGGTGCTTTTGAGGATGGAGTCCGCAGGAAAGCAGAGAGGGCCAAATTGTCTGGGGCATTTGAAAGGGTTCCAGGAGGCAGTGAGAACCAGCATTACTTTTCCCCGCTGGCACCTTTGCTGTGGCAGCAAAACCTGGACGTTTGTCTTTTTTGCTCCGGAGGCTGCCGAAAGCGAAAACAGGTGCTTTTGAGGATGGAGTCCGCAGGAAAGCAGAGAGGGCCAAATTGTCTGGGGCATTTGAAAGGGTTCCAGGAGGCAGTGAGAACCAGCATTACTTTTCCGCGCTGGCACCTTTGCTGTGGCAGCAAAACCTGGACGTTTGTCTTTTTTGCTCCGGAGGCTGCCGAAAGCGAAAACAGGTGCTTTTGAGGATGGAGTCCGCAGGAAAGCAGAGAGGGCCAAATTGTCTGTGGCATTTGAAAGGGTTCCAGGAGGCAGTGAGAACCAGCATTAGTTTTCCCTGCTGGCACCTTTGCTGTGGCAGCAAAAGCTGGACGTTTGTCTTTTTTGCTCCTGAGGTTGCCGAAAGCGAAAACAGGTGCTTTTGAGGATGGAGTCCGCAGGAAAGCAGAGAGGGCCAAATTGTCTGGGGCATTTGAAAGGGTTCCAGGAGGCAGTGAGAACCAGCATTACTTTTCCCCGCTGGCACCTTTGCTGTGGCAGCAAAAGCTGGACGTTTGTATTTTTTGCTCCTGAGGATGCCGAAAGCGAAAACAGGTGCTTTTGAGGATGGAGTCCGCAGGAAAGCAGAGAGGGCCAAATTGTCTGGGGCATTTGAAAGGGTTCCAGGAGGTAGTGAGAACCAGCATTACTTTTCCCGGCTGGCACCTTTGCTGTGGCAGCAAAAGCTGGACGTTTGTCTTTTTTGCTCCTGAGGATGCCGAAAGCGAAAACAGGTGCTTTTGAGGATGGAGTCCGCAGGAAAGCAGAGAGGGCCAAATTGTCTGGGGCATTTGAAAGGGTTCCAGAAGGCAGTGAGAACCAGCATTACTTTTCCCCGCTGGCACCTTTGCTGTGGCAGCAAAAGCTGGACGTTTGTCTTTTTTGCTCCTGAGGATGCCGAAAGCGAAAACAGGTGCTTTTGAGGATGGAGTCCGCAGGAAAGCAGAGAGGGCCAAATTGTCTGGGGCATTTGAAAGAGTTCCAGGAGGCAGTGAGAACCAGCATTACTTTTCCCGGCTGGCACCTTTGCTGTGGCAGCAAAACCTGGACGTTTGTCTTTTTTGCTCCGGAGGCTGCCGAAAGCGAAAACAGGTGCTTTTGAGGATGGAGTCCGCAGGAAAGCAGAGAGGGCCAAATTGTCTGGGGCATTTGAAAGGGTTCCAGGAGGCAGTGAGAACCAGCATTACTTTTGCCCGCTGGCACCTTTGCTGTGGCAGCAAAAGCTGGACGTTTGTCTTTTTTGCTCTGGAGGCTGCCGAAAGCGAAAACAGGTGCTTTTGAGGATGGAGTCCGCAGGAAAGCAGAGAGGGCCAAATTGTCTGGGGCATTTGAAAGGGTTCCAGAAGGCAGTGAGAACCAGCATTACTTTTCCCCGCTGGCACCTTTGCTGTGGCAGCAAAACCTGGACGTTTGTCTTTTTTGCTCCGGAGGTTTCCGAAAGCGAAAACAGGTGCTTTTGAGGATGGAGTCCGCAGGAAAGCAGAGAGGGCCAAATTGTCTGGGGCATTTGAAAGGGTTCCAGGAGGCAGTGAGAACCAGCATTACTTTTCCCCGCTGGCACCTTTGCTGTGGCAGCAAAACCTGGACGTTTGTCTTTTTTGCTCCGGAGGCTGCCGAAAGCGAAAACAGGTGCTTTTGAGGATGGAGTCCGCAGGAAAGCAGAGAGGGCCAAATTGTCTGGGGCATTTGAAAGGGTTCCAGGAGGCAGTGAGAACCAGCATTACTTTTCCGCGCTGGCACCTTTGCTGTGGCAGCAAAACCTGGACGTTTGTCTTTTTTGCTCCGGAGGCTGCCGAAAGCGAAAACAGGTGCTTTTGAGGATGGAGTCCGCAGGAAAGCAGAGAGGGCCAAATAGTCTGGGGCATTTGAAAGGGTTCCAGGAGGCAGTGAGAACCAGCATTACTTTTCCCGGCTGGCACCTTTGCTGTGGCAGCAAAACCTGGACGTTTGGCTTTTTTGCTCCGGAGGTTGCCGAAAGCGAAAACAGGTGCTTTTGAGGATGGAGTCCGCAGGAAAGCAGAGAGGGCCAAATTGTCTGGGGAATTTGAAGAGGTTCCAGGACGGAGTGAGAACCAGCATTACTTTTCCCCGCTGGCATCTTTGCTGTGGCAGCAAAACCTGGACGTTTGTCTTTTTTGCTCCTGAGGTTGCCGAAAGCGAAAACAGGTGCTTTTGAGGATGGAGTCCGCAGGAAAGCAGAGAGGACCAAATTGTCTGTGGCATTTGAAAGGGTTCCAGGAGGCAGTGAGAACCAGCATTACTTTTCCTCACTGGCACCTCTGCTGTGGCAGCAAAAGCTGGACGTTTGTCTTTTTTGCTCCTGAGGATGCCGAAAGCGAAAACAGGTGCTTTTGAGGATGGAGTCCGCAGGAAAGCAGAGAGGGCCAATTTGTCTGGGGCATTTGAAAGGGTTCCAGGAGGTAGTGAGAACCAGCATTACTTTTCTTGGCTGGCACCTTTGCTGTGGCAGCAAAACCTGGACGTTTGTCTTTTTTGCTCCGGAGGCTGCCGAAAACGAAAACAGGTGCTTTTGAGGATGGAGTCCGCAGGAAAGCAGAGAGGGCCAAATTGTCTGGGGCATTTGAAAGGGTTCCAGGAGGCAGTGAGAACCAGCATTACTTTTGCCCGCTGGCACCTTTGCTGTGGCAGCAAAAGCTGGACGTTTGTCTTTTTTGCTCTGGAGGCTGCCGAAAGCGAAAACAGGTGCTTTTGAGGATGGAGTCCGCAGGAAAGCAGAGAGGGCCAAATTGTCTGGGGCATTTGAAAGGGTTCCAGAAGGCAGTGAGAACCAGCATTACTTTTCCCCGCTGGCACCTTTGCTGTGGCAGCAAAACCTGGACGTTTGTCTTTTTTGCTCCGGAGGTTTCCGAAAGCGAAAACAGGTGCTTTTGAGGATGGAGTCCGCAGGAAAGCAGAGAGGGCCAAATTGTCTGGGGCATTTGAAAGGGTTCCAGGAGGCAGTGAGAACCAGCATTACTTTTCCCCGCTGGCACCTTTGCTGTGGCAGCAAAACCTGGACGTTTGTCTTTTTTGCTCCGGAGGCTGCCGAAAGCGAAAACAGGTGCTTTTGAGGATGGAGTCCGCAGGAAAGCAGAGAGGGCCAAATTGTCTGGGGCATTTGAAAGGGTTCCAGGAGGCAGTGAGAACCAGCATTACTTTTCCGCGCTGGCACCTTTGCTGTGGCAGCAAAACCTGGACGTTTGTCTTTTTTGCTCCGGAGGCTGCCGAAAGCGAAAACAGGTGCTTTTGAGGATGGAGTCCGCAGGAAAGCAGAGAGGGCCAAATTGTCTGTGGCATTTGAAAGGGTTCCAGGAGGCAGTGAGAACCAGCATTAGTTTTCCCTGCTGGCACCTTTGCTGTGGCAGCAAAAGCTGGACGTTTGTCTTTTTTGCTCCTGAGGTTGCCGAAAGTGAAAACAGGTGCTTTTGAGGATGGAGTCCGCAGGAAAGCAGAGAGGGCCAAATTGTCTGGGGCATTTGAAAGGGTTCCAGGAGGCAGTGAGAACCAGCATTACTTTTCCCCGCTGGCACCTTTGCTGTGGCAGCAAAAGCTGGACGTTTGTATTTTTTGCTCCTGAGGATGCCGAAAGCGAAAACAGGTGCTTTTGAGGATGGAGTCCGCAGGAAAGCAGAGAGGGCCAAATTGTCTGGGGCATTTGAAAGGGTTCCAGGAGGTAGTGAGAACCAGCATTACTTTTCCCGGCTGGCACCTTTGCTGTGGCAGCAAAAGCTGGACGTTTGTCTTTTTTGCTCCTGAGGATGCCGAAAGCGAAAACAGGTGCTTTTGAGGATGGAGTCCGCAGGAAAGCAGAGAGGGCCAAATTGTCTGGGGAATTTGAAAGGGTTCCAGAAGGCAGTGAGAACCAGCATTACTTTTCCCCGCTGGCACCTTTGCTGTGGCAGCAAAAGCTGGACGTTTGTCTTTTTTGCTCCTGAGGATGCCGAAAGCGAAAACAGGTGCTTTTGAGGATGGAGTCCGCAGGAAAGCAGAGAGGGCCAAATTGTCTGGGGCATTTGAAAGAGTTCCAGGAGGCAGTGAGAACCAGCATTACTTTTCCCGGCTGGCACCTTTGCTGTGGCAGCAAAACCTGGACGTTTGTCTTTTTTGCTCCGGAGGCTGCCGAAAACGAAAACAGGTGCTTTTGAGGATGGAGTCCGCAGGAAAGCAGAGAGGGCCAAATTGTCTGGGGCATTTGAAAGGGTTCCAGGAGGCAGTGAGAACCAGCATTACTTTTGCCCGCTGGCACCTTTGCTGTGGCAGCAAAAGCTGGACGTTTGTCTTTTTTGCTCTGGAGGCTGCCGAAAGCGAAAACAGGTGCTTTTGAGGATGGAGTCCGCAGGAAAGCAGAGAGGGCCAAATTGTCTGGGGCATTTGAAAGGGTTCCAGAAGGCAGTGAGAACCAGCATTACTTTTCCCCGCTGGCACCTTTGCTGTGGCAGCAAAACCTGGACGTTTGTCTTTTTTGCTCCGGAGGTTTCCGAAAGCGAAAACAGGTGCTTTTGAGGATGGAGTCCGCAGGAAAGCAGAGAGGGCCAAATTGTCTGGGGCATTTGAAAGGGTTCCAGGAGGCAGTGAGAACCAGCATTACTTTTCCCCGCTGGCACCTTTGCTGTGGCAGCAAAACCTGGACGTTTGTCTTTTTTGCTCCGGAGGCTGCCGAAAGCGAAAACAGGTGCTTTTGAGGATGGAGTCCGCAGGAAAGCAGAGAGGGCCAAATTGTCTGGGGCATTTGAAAGGGTTCCAGGAGGCAGTGAGAACCAGCATTACTTTTCCCGGCTGGCACCTTTGCTGTGGCAGCAAAACCTGGACGTTTGTCTTTTTTGCTCCGGAGGCTGCCGAAAGCGAAAACAGGTGCTTTTGAGGATGGAGTCCGCAGGAAAGCAGAGAGGGCCAAATAGTCTGGGGCATTTGAAAGGGTTCCAGGAGGCAGTGAGAACCAGCATTACTTTTCCCGGCTGGCACCTTTGCTGTGGCAGCAAAACCTGGACGTTTGGCTTTTTTGCTCCGGAGGTTGCCGAAAGCGAAAACAGGTGCTTTTGAGGATGGAGTCCGCAGGAAAGCAGAGAGGGCCAAATTGTCTGGGGCATTTGAAGAGGTTCCAGGACGGAGTGAGAACCAGCATTACTTTTCCCCGCTGGCATCTTTGCTGTGGCAGCAAAACCTGGACGTTTGTCTTTTTTGCTCCTGAGGTTGCCGAAAGCGAAAACAGGTGCTTTTGAGGATGGAGTCCGCAGGAAAGCAGAGAGGACCAAATTGTCTGTGGCATTTGAAAGGGTTCCAGGAGGCAGTGAGAACCAGCATTACTTTTCCTCACTGGCACCTCTGCTGTGGCAGCAAAAGCTGGACGTTTGTCTTTTTTGCTCCTGAGGATGCCGAAAGCGAAAACAGGTGCTTTTGAGGATGGAGTCCGCAGGAAAGCAGAGAGGGCCAATTTGTCTGGGGCATTTGAAAGGGTTCCAGGAGGTAGTGAGAACCAGCATTACTTTTCTTGGCTGGCACCTTTGCTGTGGCAGCAAAACCTGGACGTTTGTCTTTTTTGCTCCGGAGGCTGCCGAAAGCGAAAACAGGTGCTTTTGAGGATGGAGTCCGCAGGAAAGCAGAGAGGGCCAAATTGTCTGGGGCATTTGAAAGGGTTCCAGGAGGCAGTGAGAACCAGCATTACTTTTCCCGGCTGGCACCTTTGCTGTGGCAGCAAAACCTGGACATTTGTCATTTTTGCTCCGGAGGCTGCCGAAAGCGAAAACAGGTGCTTTTGAGGATGGAGTCCGCAGGAAAGCAGAGAGGGCCAAATTGTCTGGGGCATTTGAAAGGGTTCCAGGAGGCAGTGAGAACCACCATTACTTTTCCCCGGTGGCACCTTTGCTGTGGCAGCAAAAGCTGGACGTTTGTCTTTTTTGCTCTGGAGGATGCCGAAAGCGAAAACAGGTGCTTTTGAGGATGGAGTCCGCAGGAAAGCAGAGAGGGCCAAATTGTCTGGGGCATTTGAAAGAGTTCCAGGAGGCAGTGAGAACCAGCATTACTTTTCCCGGCTGGCACGTTTGCTGTGGCAGCAAAACCTGGACGTTTGTCTTTTTTGCTCCTGAGGATGCCGAAAGCGAAAACAGGTGCTTTTGAGCATGGAGTCCGCAGGAAAGCAGAGAGGGCCAAATTGTCTGGGGCATTTGAAAGAGTTCCAGGAGGCAGAGAGAACCAGCATTACTTTTCCCCGCTGGCACCTTTTCTGTGGCAGCAAAAGCTGGACGTTTGTCTTTTTTGCTCCGGAGGCTGCCGAAAGCGAAAACAGGTGCTTTTGAGGATGGAGTCCGCAGGAAAGCAGAGAGTGCCAAATTGTCTGTGGCATTTGAAGAGGTTCCAGGAGGCAATGAGGACCAGCATTACTTTTCCCGGCTGGCACGTTTGCTGTGGCAGCAAAAGCTGGACGTTTTTCTTTTTACAACCGGAGGGCGCCGAAAGTGAAAAAAGGCGCTTTTGAGGATGGAGTCCGCAGGAAAGCAGAGAGGGCCAAATTGTCTGGGGCATTTGAAAGGGTTCCAGGAGGCAGTGAGAACCAGCATTACTTTTCCCCGCTGGCACCTTTGCTGTGGCAGCAAAAGCTGGACGTTTGTCTTTTTTGCTCCTGAGGATGCCGAAAGCGAAAACAGGTGCTTTTGAGGATGGAGTCCGCAGGAAAGCAGAGAGGGCCAAATTGTCTGGGGCATTTGAAAGAGTTCCAGGAGGCAGTGAGAACCAGCATTACTTTTCCCGGCTGGCAACTTTGCTGTGGCAGCAAAAGCTGGACGTTTTTCTTTTTTGCTCCTGAGGTTGCCGAAAGCGAAAACAGGTGCTTTTGAGGATGGAGTCCGCAGGAAAGCAGAGAGGGCCAAATTGTCTGGGGCATTTGAAAGGGTTCCAGGAGGCAGTGAGAACCAGCATTACTTTTGCCCGCTGGCACCTTTGCTGTGGCAGCAAAAGCTGGACGTTTGTCTTTTTTGCTCCTGAGGTTTCCGAAAGCGAAAACAGGTGCTTTTGAGGATGGAGTCCGCAGGAAAGCAGAGAGGGCCAAATTGTCTGGGGCATTTGAAGAGGTTCCAGGAGGCAATGAGGACCAGCATAACTTTTCCCCGCTGGTACATTTGCTGTGGCAGCAAAACCTGGACGTTTGTCTTTTTTGCTCCGGAGGCTGCCGAAAGCGAAAACAGGTGCTTTTGAGGATGGAGTCCGCAGGAAAGCAGAGAGGGCCAAATTGTCTGGGGCATTTGAAAGGGTTCCAGGAGGCAGTGAGAACCAGCATTACTTTTGTCCGCTGGCACCTTTGCTGTGGCAGCAAAAGCTGGACGTTTGTCTTTTCTGCTCCTGAGGATGCCGAAAGCGAAAACAGGTGCTTTTGAGGATGGAGTCCGCAGGAAAGCAGAGAGGGCCAAATTGTCTGTGGCATTTGAAGAGGTTCCAGGAGGCAATGTGGACCAGCATAACTTTTCCCCGCTGGCACATTTGCTGTGGCAGCAAAACCTGGACGTTTGTCTTTTTTGCTCCTGAGGATGCCGAAAGCGAAAACAGGTACTTTTGAGGATGGAGTCCGCAGGAAAGCAGAGAGGGCCAAATTGTCTGGGGCATTTGAAAGGGTTCTAGGAGGCAGTGAGAACCAGCATTACTTTTGCCCGTTGTCACCTTTGCTGTGGCAGCAAAAGCTGGGCGTTTGTCTTTTTTGCTCCTGAGGATGCCGAAAGAGAAAACAGGTGCTTTTGAGGATGGAGTCCGCAGGAAAGCAGAAAGGGCCAAATTGTCTGTGGCATTTGAAGAGGTTCCAGGACGCAGTGAGAACCAGCATTACTTTTCCCCGCTGGCACCTTTGCTGTGGCAGCAAAAGCTGGACGTTTGTCTTTTTTGCTCCGGAGGCTGCCGAAAGCGAAAACAGGTGCTTTTGAGGATGGAGTCCGCAGGAAAGCAGAGAGGGCCAAATTGTCTGGGGCATTTGAAAGGGTTCCAGGAGGTAGTGAGAACCAGCATTACTTTTCCCCGCTGGCACCTTTGCTGTGGCAGCAAAAGCTGGACGTTTGTCTTTTTTGCTCTGGAGGGTGCCGAAAGCGAAAACAGGTGCTTTTGAGGATGGAGTCCGCAGGAAAGCAGAGAGGGCCAAATTGTCTGGGGCATTTGAAAGGGTTCCAGGAGGCAGTGAGAACCAGCATTACTTTTCCCCGCTGGCACCTTTGCTGTGGCAGCAAAAGCTGGACGTTTGTCTTTTTTGCTCCTGAGGATGCCGAAAGCGAAAACAGGTGCTTTTGAGGATGGAGTCCGCAGGAAAGCAGAGAGGGCCAAATTGTCTGGGGCATTTGAAAGAGTTCCAGGAGGCAGTGAGAACCAGCATTACTTTTCCCGGCTGGCACCTTTGCTGTGGCAGCAAAACCTGGACGTTTGTCTTTTTTGCTCCGGAGGCTGCCGAAAACGAAAACAGGTGCTTTTGAGGATGGAGTCCGCAGGAAAGCAGAGAGGGCCAAATTGTCTGGGGCATTTGAAAGGGTTCCAGGAGGCAGTGAGAACCAGCATTACTTTTGCCCGCTGGCACCTTTGCTGTGGCAGCAAAAGCTGGACGTTTGTCTTTTTTGCTCTGGAGGCTGCCGAAAGCGAAAACAGGTGCTTTTGAGGATGGAGTCCGCAGGAAAGCAGAGAGGGCCAAATTGTCTGGGGCATTTGAAAGGGTTCCAGGAGGCAGTGAGAACCAGCATTACTTTTGCCCGTTGTCACCTTTGCTGTGGCAGCAAAAGCTGGGCGTTTGTCTTTTTTGCTATAGAGGATGCCGAAAGCGAAAACAGGTGCTTTTGAGGATGGAGTCCGCAGGAAAGCAGAGAGGGCCAAATTGTCTGTGGCATTTGAAGAGGTTCCAGGACGCAGTGAGAACCAGCATTACTTTTCCCCGCTGGCATCTTTGCTGTGGCAGCAAAACCTGGACGTTTGTCTTTTTTGCTCCGGAGGGTGCAGAAAGCGAAAACAGGTGCTTTTGAGGATGGAGTCCGCAGGAAAGCAGAGAGGGCCAAATTGTCTGTGGCATTTGAAGAGGTTCCAGGACGCAGTGAGAACCAGCATTACTTTTCCCCGCTGGCACCTTTGCTGTGGCAGCAAAAGCTGGACGTTTGTCTTTTTTGCTCCGGAGGCTGCCGAAAGCGAAAACAGGTGCTTTTGAGGATGGAGTCCGCAGGAAAGCAGAGAGGGCCAAATTGTCTGTGGCATTTGAAAGGGTTCCAGGAGGTAGTGAGAACCAGCATTACTTTTCCCCGCTGGCACCTTTGCTGTGGCAGCAAAAGCTGGACGTTTGTCTTTTTTGCTCTGGAGGGTGCCGAAAGCGAAAACAGGTGCTTTTGAGGATGGAGTCCGCAGGAAAGCAGAGAGGGCCAAATTGTCTGGGGCATTTGAAAGGGTTCCAGGAGGCAGTGAGAACCAGCATTACTTTTCCCCGCTGGCACCTTTGCTGTGGCAGCAAAAGCTGGACGTTTGTCTTTTTTGCTCCTGAGGATGCCGAAAGCGAAAACAGGTGCTTTTGAGGATGGAGTCCGCAGGAAAGCAGAGAGGGCCAAATTGTCTGGGGCATTTGAAAGAGTTCCAGGAGGCAGTGAGAACCAGCATTACTTTTCCCGGCTGGCACCTTTGCTGTGGCAGCAAAAGCTGGACGTTTGTCTTTTTTGCTCCTGAGGCTGCCGAAAACGAAAACAGGTGCTTTTGAGGATGGAGTCCGCAGGAAAGCAGAGAGGGTCAAATTGTCTGGGGCATTTGAAAGGGTTCCAGGAGGCAGTGAGAAACAGCATTACTTTTGCCCGTTGTCACCTTTGCTGTGGCAGCAAAAGCTGGGCGTTTGTCTTTTTTGCTCCTGAGGATGCCGAAAGCGAAAACAGGTGCTTTTGAGGATGGAGTCCGCAGGAAAGCAGAGAGGGCCAAATTGTCTGTGGCATTTGAAGAGGTTCCAGGACGCAGTGAGAACCAGCATTACTTTTCCCCGCTGGCATCTTTGCTGTGGCAGCAAAAGCTGGACGTTTGTCTTTTTTGCTCTGGAGGGTGCCGAAAGCAAAAACAGGTGCTTTTGAGGATGGAGTCCGCAGGAAAGCAGAGAGGGCCAAATTGTCTGGGGCATTTGAAGAGGTTCCAGGACGCAGTGAGAACCAGCATTACTTTTCCCCGCTGGCACCTTTGCTGTGGCAGCAAAAGCTGGACGTTTGTCTTTTTTGCTCCGGAGGCTGCCGAAAGCGAAAACAGGTGCTTTTGAGGATGGAGTCCGCAGGAAAGCAGAGAGGGCCAAATTGTCTGTGGCATTTGAAAGGGTTCCAGGAGGTAGTGAGAACCAGCATTACTTTTCCCCGCTGGCACCTTTGCTGTGGCAGCAAAAGCTGGACGTTTGTCTTTTTTGCTCCGGAGGCTGCCGAAAGCGAAAACAGGTGCTTTTGAGGATGGAGTCCGCAGGAAAGCAGAGAGGGCCAAATTGTCTGGGGCATTTGAAAGGGTTCCAGGAGGCAGTGAGAACCAGCATTACTTTTCCCGGCTGGCACCTTTGCTGTGGCAGCAAAAGCTGGACGTTTGTCTTTTTTGCTCCGGAGGCTGCCGAAAACGAAAACAGGTGCTTTTGAGGATGGAGTCCGCAGGAAAGCAGAGAGGGCCAAATTGTCTGGGGCATTTGAAAGGGTTCCAGGAGGCAGTGAGAACCAGCATTACTTTTGCCCGCTGGCACCTTTGCTGTGGCAGCAAAAGCTGGACGTTTGTCTTTTTTGCTCCGGAGGCTGCCGAAAGCGAAAACAGGTGCTTTTGAGGATGGAGTCCGCAGGAAAGCAGAGAGGGCCAAATTGTCTGTGGCATTTGAAGAGGTTCCAGGAGGCAATGAGGACCAGCATTACTTTTCCCCGCTGGCACATTTGCTGTGGCAGCAAAACCTGGACGTTTGTCTTTTTTGCTCCCGAGGTTGACGAAAGCGAAAACAGGTACTTTTGAGGATGGAGTCCGCAGGAAAGCAGAGAGGGCCAAATTGTCTGGGGCATTTGAAAGAGTTCCAGGAGGCAGTGAGAACCAGCATTACTTTTCCCCGCTGGCACCTTTGCTGTGGCAGCAAAAGCTGGACGTTTGTCTTTTTTGCTCCGGAGGTTTCCGAAAGCGAAAACAGGTGCTTTTGAGGATGGAGTCCGCAGGAAAGCAGAGAGGGCCAAATTGTCTGGGGCATTTGAAAGGGTTCCAGGAGGCAGTGAGAACCAGCATTACTTTTCCCCGCTGGCACCTTTGCTGTGGCAGCAAAACCTGGACGTTTGTCTTTTTTGCTCCGGAGGCTGCCGAAAGCGAAAACAGGTGCTTTTGAGGATGGAGTCCGCAGGAAAGCAGAGAGGGCCAAATTGTCTGGGGCATTTGAAAGGGTTCCAGGAGGCAGTGAGAACCAGCATTACTTTTCCGCGCTGGCACCTTTGCTGTGGCAGCAAAACCTGGACGTTTGTCTTTTTTGCTCCGGAGGCTGCCGAAAGCGAAAACAGGTGCTTTTGAGGATGGAGTCCGCAGGAAAGCAGAGAGGGCCAAATTGTCTGTGGCATTTGAAAGGGTTCCAGGAGGCAGTGAGAACCAGCATTAGTTTTCCCTGCTGGCACCTTTGCTGTGGCAGCAAAAGCTGGACGTTTGTCTTTTTTGCTCCTGAGGTTGCCGAAAGCGAAAACAGGTGCTTTTGAGGATGGAGTCCGCAGGAAAGCAGAGAGGGCCAAATTGTCTGGGGCATTTGAAAGGGTTCCAGGAGGCAGTGAGAACCAGCATTACTTTTCCCCGCTGGCACCTTTGCTGTGGCAGCAAAAGCTGGACGTTTGTATTTTTTGCTCCTGAGGATGCCGAAAGCGAAAACAGGTGCTTTTGAGGATGGAGTCCGCAGGAAAGCAGAGAGGGCCAAATTGTCTGGGGCATTTGAAAGGGTTCCAGGAGGTAGTGAGAACCAGCATTACTTTTCCCGGCTGGCACCTTTGCTGTGGCAGCAAAAGCTGGACGTTTGTCTTTTTTGCTCCTGAGGATGCCGAAAGCGAAAACAGGTGCTTTTGAGGATGGAGTCCGCAGGAAAGCAGAGAGGGCCAAATTGTCTGGGGCATTTGAAAGGGTTCCAGAAGGCAGTGAGAACCAGCATTACTTTTCCCCGCTGGCACCTTTGCTGTGGCAGCAAAAGCTGGACGTTTGTCTTTTTTGCTCCTGAGGATGCCGAAAGCGAAAACAGGTGCTTTTGAGGATGGAGTCCGCAGGAAAGCAGAGAGGGCCAAATTGTCTGGGGCATTTGAAAGAGTTCCAGGAGGCAGTGAGAACCAGCATTACTTTTCCCGGCTGGCACCTTTGCTGTGGCAGCAAAACCTGGACGTTTGTCTTTTTTGCTCCGGAGGCTGCCGAAAACGAAAACAGGTGCTTTTGAGGATGGAGTCCGCAGGAAAGCAGAGAGGGCCAAATTGTCTGGGGCATTTGAAAGGGTTCCAGGAGGCAGTGAGAACCAGCATTACTTTTGCCCGCTGGCACCTTTGCTGTGGCAGCAAAAGCTGGACGTTTGTCTTTTTTGCTCTGGAGGCTGCCGAAAGCGAAAACAGGTGCTTTTGAGGATGGAGTCCGCAGGAAAGCAGAGAGGGCCAAATTGTCTGGGGCATTTGAAAGGGTTCCAGAAGGCAGTGAGAACCAGCATTACTTTTCCCCGCTGGCACCTTTGCTGTGGCAGCAAAACCTGGACGTTTGTCTTTTTTGCTCCGGAGGTTTCCGAAAGCGAAAACAGGTGCTTTTGAGGATGGAGTCCGCAGGAAAGCAGAGAGGGCCAAATTGTCTGGGGCATTTGAAAGGGTTCCAGGAGGCAGTGAGAACCAGCATTACTTTTCCCCGCTGGCACCTTTGCTGTGGCAGCAAAACCTGGACGTTTGTCTTTTTTGCTCCGGAGGCTGCCGAAAGCGAAAACAGGTGCTTTTGAGGATGGAGTCCGCAGGAAAGCAGAGAGGGCCAAATTGTCTGGGGCATTTGAAAGGGTTCCAGGAGGCAGTGAGAACCAGCATTACTTTTCCGCGCTGGCACCTTTGCTGTGGCAGCAAAACCTGGACGTTTGTCTTTTTTGCTCCGGAGGCTGCCGAAAGCGAAAACAGGTGCTTTTGAGGATGGAGTCCGCAGGAAAGCAGAGAGGGCCAAATAGTCTGGGGCATTTGAAAGGGTTCCAGGAGGCAGTGAGAACCAGCATTACTTTTCCCGGCTGGCACCTTTGCTGTGGCAGCAAAACCTGGACGTTTGGCTTTTTTGCTCCGGAGGTTGCCGAAAGCGAAAACAGGTGCTTTTGAGGATGGAGTCCGCAGGAAAGCAGAGAGGGCCAAATTGTCTGGGGCATTTGAAGAGGTTCCAGGACGGAGTGAGAACCAGCATTACTTTTCCCCGCTGGCATCTTTGCTGTGGCAGCAAAACCTGGACGTTTGTCTTTTTTGCTCCTGAGGTTGCCGAAAGCGAAAACAGGTGCTTTTGAGGATGGAGTCCGCAGGAAAGCAGAGAGGACCAAATTGTCTGTGGCATTTGAAAGGGTTCCAGGAGGCAGTGAGAACCAGCATTAGTTTTCCTCACTGGCACCTCTGCTGTGGCAGCAAAAGCTGGACGTTTGTCTTTTTTGCTCCTGAGGATGCCGAAAGCGAAAACAGGTGCTTTTGAGGATGGAGTCCGCAGGAAAGCAGAGAGGGCCAATTTGTCTGGGGCATTTGAAAGGGTTCCAGGAGGTAGTGAGAACCAGCATTACTTTTCTTGGCTGGCACCTTTGCTGTGGCAGCAAAACCTGGACGTTTGTCTTTTTTGCTCCGGAGGCTGCCGAAAACGAAAACAGGTGCTTTTGAGGATGGAGTCCGCAGGAAAGCAGAGAGGGCCAAATTGTCTGGGGCATTTGAAAGGGTTCCAGGAGGCAGTGAGAACCAGCATTACTTTTGCCCGCTGGCACCTTTGCTGTGGCAGCAAAAGCTGGACGTTTGTCTTTTTTGCTCTGGAGGCTGCCGAAAGCGAAAACAGGTGCTTTTGAGGATGGAGTCCGCAGGAAAGCAGAGAGGGCCAAATTGTCTGGGGCATTTGAAAGGGTTCCAGAAGGCAGTGAGAACCAGCATTACTTTTCCCCGCTGGCACCTTTGCTGTGGCAGCAAAACCTGGACGTTTGTCTTTTTTGCTCCGGAGGTTTCCGAAAGCGAAAACAGGTGCTTTTGAGGATGGAGTCCCGCAGGAAAGCAGAGAGGGCCAAATTGTCTGGGGCATTTGAAAGGGTTCCAGGAGGCAGTGAGAACCAGCATTACTTTTCCCCGCTGGCACCTTTGCTGTGGCAGCAAAACCTGGACGTTTGTCTTTTTTGCTCCGGAGGCTGCCGAAAGCGAAAACAGGTGCTTTTGAGGATGGAGTCCGCAGGAAAGCAGAGAGGGCCAAATTGTCTGGGGCATTTGAAAGGGTTCCAGGAGGCAGTGAGAACCAGCATTACTTTTCCGCGCTGGCACCTTTGCTGTGGCAGCAAAACCTGGACGTTTGTCTTTTTTGCTCCGGAGGCTGCCGAAAGCGAAAACAGGTGCTTTTGAGGATGGAGTCCGCAGGAAAGCAGAGAGGGCCAAATTGTCTGTGGCATTTGAAAGGGTTCCAGGAGGCAGTGAGAACCAGCATTAGTTTTCCCTGCTGGCACCTTTGCTGTGGCAGCAAAAGCTGGACGTTTGTCTTTTTTGCTCCTGAGGTTGCCGAAAGTGAAAACAGGTGCTTTGAGGATGGAGTCCGCAGGAAAGCAGAGAGGGCCAAATTGTCTGGGGCATTTGAAAGGGTTCCAGGAGGCAGTGAGAACCAGCATTACTTTTCCCCGCTGGCACCTTTGCTGTGGCAGCAAAAGCTGGACGTTTGTATTTTTTGCTCCTGAGGATGCCGAAAGCGAAAACAGGTGCTTTTGAGGATGGAGTCCGCAGGAAAGCAGAGAGGGCCAAATTGTCTGGGGCATTTGAAAGGGTTCCAGGAGGTAGTGAGAACCAGCATTACTTTTCCCGGCTGGCACCTTTGCTGTGGCAGCAAAAGCTGGACGTTTGTCTTTTTTGCTCCTGAGGATGCCGAAAGCGAAAACAGGTGCTTTTGAGGATGGAGTCCGCAGGAAAGCAGAGAGGGCCAAATTGTCTGGGGAATTTGAAAGGGTTCCAGAAGGCAGTGAGAACCAGCATTACTTTTCCCCGCTGGCACCTTTGCTGTGGCAGCAAAAGCTGGACGTTTGTCTTTTTTGCTCCTGAGGATGCCGAAAGCGAAAACAGGTGCTTTTGAGGATGGAGTCCGCAGGAAAGCAGAGAGGGCCAAATTGTCTGGGGCATTTGAAAGAGTTCCAGGAGGCAGTGAGAACCAGCATTACTTTTCCCGGCTGGCACCTTTGCTGTGGCAGCAAAACCTGGACGTTTGTCTTTTTTGCTCCGGAGGCTGCCGAAAACGAAAACAGGTGCTTTTGAGGATGGAGTCCGCAGGAAAGCAGAGAGGGCCAAATTGTCTGGGGCATTTGAAAGGGTTCCAGGAGGCAGTGAGAACCAGCATTACTTTTGCCCGCTGGCACCTTTGCTGTGGCAGCAAAAGCTGGACGTTTGTCTTTTTTGCTCTGGAGGCTGCCGAAAGCGAAAAACAGGTGCTTTTGAGGATGGAGTCCGCAGGAAAGCAGAGAGGGCCAAATTGTCTGGGGCATTTGAAAGGGTTCCAGAAGGCAGTGAGAACCAGCATTACTTTTCCCCGCTGGCACCTTTGCTGTGGCAGCAAAACCTGGACGTTTGTCTTTTTTGCTCCGGAGGTTTCCGAAAGCGAAAACAGGTGCTTTGAGGATGGAGTCCGCAGGAAAGCAGAGAGGGCCAAATTGTCTGGGGCATTTGAAAGGGTTCCAGGAGGCAGTGAGAACCAGCATTACTTTTCCCCGCTGGCACCTTTGCTGTGGCAGCAAAACCTGGACGTTTGTCTTTTTTGCTCCGGAGGCTGCCGAAAGCGAAAACAGGTGCTTTTGAGGATGGAGTCCGCAGGAAAGCAGAGAGGGCCAAATTGTCTGGGGCATTTGAAAGGGTTCCAGGAGGCAGTGAGAACCAGCATTACTTTTCCCGGCTGGCACCTTTGCTGTGGCAGCAAAACCTGGACGTTTGTCTTTTTTGCTCCGGAGGCTGCCGAAAGCGAAAACAGGTGCTTTTGAGGATGGAGTCCGCAGGAAAGCAGAGAGGGCCAAATAGTCTGGGGCATTTGAAAGGGTTCCAGGAGGCAGTGAGAACCAGCATTACTTTTCCCGGCTGGCACCTTTGCTGTGGCAGCAAAACCTGGACGTTTGGCTTTTTTGCTCCGGAGGTTGCCGAAAGCGAAAACAGGTGCTTTTGAGGATGGAGTCCGCAGGAAAGCAGAGAGGGCCAAATTGTCTGGGGCATTTGAAGAGGTTCCAGGACGGAGTGAGAACCAGCATTACTTTTCCCCGCTGGCATCTTTGCTGTGGCAGCAAAACCTGGACGTTTGTCTTTTTTGCTCCTGAGGTTGCCGAAAGCGAAAACAGGTGCTTTTGAGGATGGAGTCCGCAGGAAAGCAGAGAGGACCAAATTGTCTGTGGCATTTGAAAGGGTTCCAGGAGGCAGTGAGAACCAGCATTACTTTTCCTCACTGGCACCTCTGCTGTGGCAGCAAAAGCTGGACGTTTGTCTTTTTTGCTCCTGAGGATGCCGAAAGCGAAAACAGGTGCTTTTGAGGATGGAGTCCGCAGGAAAGCAGAGAGGGCCAATTTGTCTGGGGCATTTGAAAGGGTTCCAGGAGGTAGTGAGAACCAGCATTACTTTTCTTGGCTGGCACCTTTGCTGTGGCAGCAAAACCTGGACGTTTGTCTTTTTTGCTCCGGAGGCTGCCGAAAGCGAAAACAGGTGCTTTTGAGGATGGAGTCCGCAGGAAAGCAGAGAGGGCCAAATTGTCTGGGGCATTTGAAAGGGTTCCAGGAGGCAGTGAGAACCAGCATTACTTTTCCCGGCTGGCACCTTTGCTGTGGCAGCAAAACCTGGACATTTGTCATTTTTGCTCCGGAGGCTGCCGAAAGCGAAAACAGGTGCTTTTGAGGATGGAGTCCGCAGGAAAGCAGAGAGGGCCAAATTGTCTGGGGCATTTGAAAGGGTTCCAGGAGGCAGTGAGAACCACCATTACTTTTCCCCGGTGGCACCTTTGCTGTGGCAGCAAAAGCTGGACGTTTGTCTTTTTGCTCTGGAGGATGCCGAAAGCGAAAACAGGTGCTTTTGAGGATGGAGTCCGCAGGAAAGCAGAGAGGGCCAAATTGTCTGGGGCATTTGAAAGAGTTCCAGGAGGCAGTGAGAACCAGCATTACTTTTCCCGGCTGGCACGTTTGCTGTGGCAGCAAAACCTGGACGTTTGTCTTTTTTGCTCCTGAGGATGCCGAAAGCGAAAACAGGTGCTTTTGAGCATGGAGTCCGCAGGAAAGCAGAGAGGGCCAAATTGTCTGGGGCATTTGAAAGAGTTCCAGGAGGCAGAGAGAACCAGCATTACTTTTCCCCGCTGGCACCTTTTCTGTGGCAGCAAAAGCTGGACGTTTGTCTTTTTTGCTCCGGAGGCTGCCGAAAGCGAAAACAGGTGCTTTTGAGGATGGAGTCCGCAGGAAAGCAGAGAGTGCCAAATTGTCTGTGGCATTTGAAGAGGTTCCAGGAGGCAATGAGGACCAGCATTACTTTTCCCGGCTGGCACGTTTGCTGTGGCAGCAAAAGCTGGACGTTTTTCTTTTTACAACCGGAGGGCGCCGAAAGTGAAAAAAGGCGCTTTTGAGGATGGAGTCCGCAGGAAAGCAGAGAGGGCCAAATTGTCTGGGGCATTTGAAAGGGTTCCAGGA